>NC_088930.1:53780000-53827500 GCF_038396675.1 Hydra vulgaris
GTTCATGCATCCTTTGAATTTACCTTCCATTTCTTTTCTACACGCATTACAAACTGCTCTACACCCCTTTCTTTCTGGAACAGTCACTCCTGTATATTTTAATCAAATCATATCACATTTGTGCCCAGTTTTTTGAGACATTTTTTGTGGTATCAATAAATTATGTTAGAACTACTTTTAGTTTTGCTAAACATTTAAATATTTATTTCATCAGGAAGTTTTCTTAACGATATATTTGTGTGTGTGTGTGTGTATATATATATATATATATATATATATATATATATATATATATATATATATATATATATACACATATATATATTGTTAAGAAAACTTCCTGATGAAATAAGTCCATCAGGAAGCAATGCTTCTTGATGAACCTAATGAAGGAGAAAAAGTCTTTAGAAGAAAACAGATAAATAAGTGTTATTACTAATTTATTACTGGTCTGTTCTATAAGAACACTGAGGACTCTATTCTATGAAAAAACAGAAACAAAAATCATAGATTTAAAAAAATATATCTATATTGAAGATTAGTTATACTTGTTAACATAACCCTGTTTTAGTTTTCTGTTGTAAGTTCAAATCTTTTTAAAAAAACATTAATTTGGTTTAAACATTTTTTTAATTGGTTTAAACCAATGGTTTAAACCATTTGGTTAAAACCATGCAACCCTGACGGTAAGCCTTGAGAAGCGTGATTATTTATTTTTATTATTTTTATGACTTCAAGTGCAAAAATGGCTCCCAACAGTCTTGGATTGGAACTAAGAAAGAAAATTATTGGCGATTACGTAAGTGAAATGTCACAAAAAAGTATTTGTGATAAATATCGTGTGAAAAAATGGACCGTATCAAGACTATGTTCCAAATATTGTTCTACGGGGAAGTTGGAAGCAGATAACAAAGGTCAAAGACCGCGTTCCACCACTTCTAGAGAGGATTCTATGATCATCAGATCCGTCAAGAAGGATCCCTGGATATCATCAGTCAAGATACAAAAGCAATTAGAGCTACCTGTATCGGACCGAACAATCAGACGACGTGCTGTTGAAGCCGGACTGTTTTCTCGACGCCCTGCAAAGAAACCGCTGATTTCACTAAAAAACCAGAAGAAAAGACTCCTGTTTGCTACATCTCATATTGACTGGAATGTGCAGAAATGGCGAACTGTCCTGTTCAGTGATGAATTGAAGTTCAACGTCATTGGGAGTGACGGCATTTGCTGTGTTCGTCGACCGGTCGGAAAACGCCTTGATTTACGTTACTGCCATAAGACCGTGAAGCATGGTAGAGGCAATGTAATGGTCTGGGGGTGTTTTTCTGCTAACGGTCTAGGTCCAATACATCGAAACGATGGAATAATGGACCGTTTCATGTATAAAAATATCTTGAAAGATGTTATGTTACCTCATGCTGAATGGAATATGCCAATAAAATGGGTTTTTCAGCAAGACAACGATCCGAAACACACTGCAAAAGTAGTCAAGCAGTAGTTTCAAGACAACCACCTATTGGTGATGGATTGGCCGCCTCAATCTCCGGATCTCAACCCTATCGAGAACCTGTGGGAGATCGTCAACCGCAGATTTAATCGTGAAGGTGTTCGTAATGAGGATCAATTGTTTGAACAAATCCAAAAGGCCTGGGGATTGATTCCACAAAGTTTCATTGATCACCTGATCGAATCTATGCCTCGAAGATGCGAGGCTGTGATCGACAACAAAGGATTTGCGACAAAATATTGATAGCGAAATATATCTTGTTCAACATTCTGTCGAGTTGCACTTGTTTTGTCCAGAAGGAAATCAACTTTTTTTAATACTTTTGATTAACTTATTAACTTTCGTGTACAAATAATGAACTTTGTGATGAATAAAACTTGAAACACTTGGTCTCTAAACAGTTACATAGTTATTTCTCTAAATTGAAAAAATGCAGCACTTTTAGATCAAGAAACGAAATTAGCATTATTTGGTTGCACTCGTTTTGTCCGATACTGTATATATATATATATATATATATATATATATATATATATATATATATATATATATATATATATATATATATATATATATATATATATATATATATTATAGTATAATAAATCAATGGACTTAAGTATAATATAAAATTATTAAATGTATATATAGTCTGCTGTTTGGATTCTGATCACTCTAGGAATTTTTTAAATATTCTTCTGATCATTGTGGAATTTTTTAAACATTTAAAGACACTGCTAAAAGAAAAGATTGTTATAATATTTTTATAGTAACATAGCGATTTAATTATTTCTTTTTTTTATCTTACTTGAGAAGAATTGTTTTAGATATTTTAAACTTTGCAAACTGCGCAAAGCATGAAATGGTTATAAAAAAGTATTTACTTTTTTATTTGTTATATAGTTTAACTACCATTAGTTTTATTAAAATCTTGTTAAAATACAACACAAATCATTAAATAAAGAATTATATTATACTCTTTGATTAATTGAAGGACGTTTGTTTCTTTACTAATTAGTAAGCGACCGGGGCAATGGCTGGGGCCAGGTTTGATAACACCTAGCTGTGACCGGGGATGAGTTTATGATCAGTGCTGCATTAATATTGATAGATCCTATAAAAATGTTATTTTTAATTAAAATTTATGATATGAGTTATAATTAAAAACAATACTTTTATAGGATCTATCAATATTAATGCAGCCCTGATCATAAACCTGGCCCTGGTCGTGGCTATGTGTTATCAAACCTAGCCCCGGCCCTGGCCCTGTTCGTATACTATTACTAATTAATCATTATTAGTAAGTTGTTACTTTTTATAAAAGTGTTGCTTAATTTTATTAAAAATATTTTAAAAGAAAGAAATTTAGAAATAGTTTATTCTAAACATAATTTACTTTGTAAACATAATTTATTTTATTCTAAACGTAATTTATTTTGTTTAAGTTTTGTTTTAGTTTTTTTCTTCAATTTGTTTCTTTTTTAGTTAATTTTTTTAGTAGTTGTCTCCCATCAAGTAAATTTTTTTTTGCGCTTTTTAAAATGTTCTTAAAACATCGCAACTAAATATTATATGTGTGGTCAGATATAAAGTGCGATCGCACCCGCTTCCTGATCAAGCCTGATCTTAGTTAACTTGAGTTGATCTTTTTAAATTCAAATTCCTTAAAACTTTAAACACGCTTGACCAAGTAGAGCCTTTTTTGTCTTAGAATCTTCTAGGCAATAGATTTAGTGTTAAGCAGAAAATTTTTGTTAACCATCTATGCACCTCTAATTTATATAATTACCTGGTGCAGATGGAAACCTAATATTTATAAATAATTGTTTATTATTTTTTAGTCCTGATGTAAAAGAAGTGTATGCTGGTAAAAGTGGAATATTAAGGTATTAAGTCTATTTCATAAAATACTTAATGTTTGTAAGTATATTGAGTATTGATTTACACTATGGTCCATAATTATTCGAATAGCATAAAAATTTTTTTAAATGCTTTAGTTTGATAATTTTTTTATATTTATTTTGCATTATTAGATAGTTTAGGCAGTATAAATGTATTTTAAATAAAACACTTTAATAAAAATCATAAAGTTGTCAAAACCAATGTTCAAATTAGCTGAAGTCAGATTTAGCGTTTATTTACATGAGTGCACTGTTTTGTAAATCACTCATTAATCACACAATAATCAAGTCCAATGTTTATGTTAATTGTGCATAAATTATCAAACTTGATGTTTATGTGAAGATTATATAATGTAAGCAACGCAAATATTTAACTGTTCCAGCATTTTATGTTTCAAAAGATTTAGTTATGTGTTCTTTTGCTTAAGTAAATTTTATTAGTTGGTCTCTCGCTAATAGTTTAATAATTTTTATAAATTGTTGATATTTTGAAATGTAAATGGCAAGAAAACCAGAGTTGTCTATTGAAAAACAATCTGCAATAAAGTGTACATGAAATAAGTGTGAAAGTAGAAAAACAACTAAAAAAGGTACTTATTGATTTTTACTGGTAACTAAGTATTAATTTTAATACATTAATATGAGAAGATAAAATATTTCAAAGAAATTAATTTAATCCTGTGGGTATTTAATAAAATTTGGAACTTTTGTTTTGGTGGTTTACACATAGGCTCGCGCACAGAATCAATCAAAGCTATTTGATGTTTTTTAAATGACATTTTCAAATCTTTAATGTTTCTGCATATTTTTTTTTTTAATTTTTTGTTTCATAATTGCCCAGTACTTTGCTATAATTTTTGATACTGGGCAGTTTGTAGGATTAGCTATTTTAAACAACTTTCAGGTCATTTTTTTGATACCATCCCATAGCCAGTTTGGTATAATGACTTGATGATAAATCAGGCCGAAAACACGTCTACTATCATGTGATTTAGTAGGAGGTAAAAGACGTTTTTGTTAACACGCTTATATTTTAACATATGTTAACATATATATTACCAAAAAATATAAACTCAAAAATATAGGGTGCTGATTTTTTGTCATACCTGCAAATCGCTTGCCAAATCAAAGCTTTTTTAGCAAGCTTATTATTTTTTGTGTATTAAAATTTCTTATCTGCTTGTCCTCTATATTTGGAATTCTAATAGACAGCACCAAGAATTTGCTGATGATCATACTTCAGATAAGTTTCATCATCTTCAATAAATCAGAAATTTTTAGAAATATAGTCGTCAAACAATTTTCTTCAGTGGGTTCTTGCTTTTTTTTTGAATTTCAAAATAGTTAGACACTTTTTGTGATTTGAAAGCTTGAAAAACATGTTTATATCAAACTTTTACCACAAAACAATGAGAAAATTCTCATATTTTTGTGTGTTCCTTTTGTGAGAGAATTGGATTATTCAAAAAACTGTGAACCAGTTTTCTAACTAGTTTTATATCTTGAAAAACCTCCTTTCCTCCATTACCAGATTTGGATTTGATTGGTTTTGTTAGGAAAAAAATACAAACACAATGAAAAATATATTAATACAACCACTGAAAAAAAATTGCTTATTTACTCATTCACATTTATTTCGTGTACACGCTTTTGTTACATTGTGGCAAGAAAAGTATTTTGTGTGTCAAATAGCAAAAAAACTCAAAATTTCAACTTCAACGGTTTGGAGTATTATAAAAAAGAAAAAAGACTATAAAAAATGATCAGGATGCCGTCGACTTACATCTGCTGCCAAAGACAGAAGAATTACAATGACTAGGAAATAAATTATTAACATTTGTCAGAAGTTTGTCAGGTTCCAAAATGAAGATCGTTTACCAGAAGAAAGGTTGGTGTGTACTACCGTGAGAAATGGTGGTGGTAGTGTTATGGTTGGGGGCTGTTTTGGTGGTAATATCACAGGTAACATTGTAAAAATACAGGGAATAATGATGAAAGAAGTGTGTTTAGACATTTTTATTTTAACTTTTTTTTCTTGTTACTATGCTCATGTAACCTAATAATAAAATTTTATCTCCTATTTCCTTTATGTCTCTATTTTTAACTTTCTATTAAAGGACCACTTTTTTATTAACACAATTTGTTGTTACATTACTCAGATTAATTCACACAAGTATTAATTATTTTTAGTGGTGCCCAAAGTGGTAGTATTTTTATTGATAGCAGTACAATTGATCCATCTGTTTCTAAAGATATGTTAAAATTTGCAATGGGAATTAACTGCTCATATGTGGATGCACCTGTTTCAGGGGGTAAATTTGTTTATACAAATTGTTATAATAACATATTTATTTTGGATTAAATTTAAAATAAAAAAAAATAATAATAATCAGCATTCTTTGCTTTATTTATTTGTATAACTTTTCTATTGTGAAAAATTAGGCAAAAAGTTTCCTGACTTAAGACTTAAAACTAATATATTTATTTTTCTTTGTGTCTAATGTTTGCAAATTTTATAATAAAGTGTGTTTGTTAAATGCCGTCCTAGAAGTGTTTAAGGTTGACAAAAAGTTGCCAACTTCGTTTCTATGGTTTAAGGTAAAATCTTTGTATCAAATTATTTTTGCTGCCATGATACTGACCTCTAAAAGATTAAGGTCGGCAAATTATTGCCCACCTCAATTTTCTTGATTCCGAAGGCTGTATATATATATATATATATATATATATATATATATATATATATATATATATATATATATATATATATATATATATTCATTCATTAATTCAACTCGGTAAGGTGTCACTCATATAGTTAAAAACTAGTTAAAGGAGTGACACCAAATAAAATAAACAAAAAATAAAATCAACAACAACAATATTATTAAAAAATACCTAAACATAAATTAACATAATTAAAAAAAAAATACAATGAAAATATAAAATAGACAAAATTGCTTCGAATTAGCTGGAAATATTTGAAAAAATGTGTTTTTTCAAAAAAAGGAGATGTTTTTATTATTTGAAACTGTAATGGTAACTAAGCAATTTTTATTAATAAATAAGAAGCAAAACAGTTATTAATCTGTACAAAATATACAAGAAATGTTTAAAAAATATTTTTTTCTATGAGTTTCAGGTTCAAAAATTCAATTTTTCTTGATTTTGCATGAAGTTCCTCCAAAAATTAGTTTTACAGCATGTTCAGCAATTTGGGTAGATCTGGTTAATGTCAATTAATGACTCCTCTATTGACCAATGCGCCTTTAAACACTTAATTGTATTCTTGCATTTTATCTTGATGAGTGAGGAAAGGAGTTCTTTGAAGGAGGTTTCATTGTAGTGTTGCAAATGGAACCAAGCATTTGCTAATTCATAGCAGATAAAGTTGCATGCTGGAGCAAGGATGCTGTGCCTTTCCGGTATCAGAAAGATTAACATATAACAGCATATATTGCACGTGAGTTCCATCTTGCCTGATGTAAATTTGGGAGTTTTTTTCTTCCAGCTGATTCGAGGTCAATGTGAAGTTGTTTTATAATTATGACGATATGCCTAAATTAGTTAATTTAAGAACATGGTGGAAATCAGCCTGAAGAGAGACAAAATTTTTAATTTTATGTTTCTCTTCAGGCTTTTAATTTTTCAATAAATGAGTAGTTGAGATCTGGTTTGCTCATTGGCTCTTGAATAAGAAAATTCATGACATGTTTTAGAAGGTCAAGTATATCGTGCTGATAGCCAACATATTGTGGTTTCTGAAAGCCTTTGCTCAAGACATCATCCTGTATGAGCTTTACAATCGCGTGCAAACGACCAGTATTTACTGCGGTTATGTCACAGTCGCATTAGCTGATGTAGTTCCTTGTGAATGGCTGTGGCAGGCCCATTCTCACATTTAAGAAAGCTAAGTTTGATTTCAGTTATCATATTTTTCAGCAGAACTACTTGATGCTCTTCCCCTTGCAATTTTTTACCATCAATCTGGAGACAATAGGGATTTTTGCATGGAAGTTTTTGAACAATTTTGGTTTTCATTTTTTATCCTTCAGAAGTTACTCATTTCCAGACACCTGCCTGACTTGGCAGCTTATGACCCTGTTCAGCAATGGTTGCAAAAACATCATGTGCTTTATGTGTAGAAATGTTATTTTTTAGTACTAGTAAACCAGCTGTTTTAATCCTTGCACTTTAGTATTTCGGTTTTCTTTTAGAAGATGATGTAGAAGAAAAGGTTGATCAGGTGAAGAAGCAGAGGTTTCAGAATCCGAAGATTCTGTTTATGAAGGTTGCAAATGGACAGAGGCTTAAGGTTGAGCTTTTGATAGTTTGACTCGTTCTTGGGTGGATTGATTCCAAAGAGATCTGTTTGACCATTAAATAACCAATCTTTCCTCTATTCTAAATTACCTTTGATAGAGCTCTTAAACCTCAGTGCTTTTTTCTTCTCTGTTAATGTTAGTGATATCAAATAACTGAGAAAGTGTTCGAGTGACTTCATCGGATGTTTTTTTTTTTTTTTTTTTTTTTTGTCATATAGATCAATTAGACTATTGAGCTTCTGATGAGTGCGCTGGATCATAGTGAAAAGTCTAGAATTTCCCTCTAGAGAAATTCTATATCTGTAATTAAATTTCAATTCAAACCAGTCTCACCTTCTGTCTATTGAACAGAAAAGTGAAGTTTCCAAGAATTTGACAATTTGTTGGCATCCGTGTGAGATTGGTTAGCTTTTCGACAAATGGAATCCTTGAATCCCTTTTCTGTTTAGAAGAGGAGGGTAGTGTCTTCATCCAAATGCACTTGCTTGGCTATACACTGTTGCTGGAATATCTATAAGACATTTTATTTTGGTTTCAAGGTCATAAATGTCTTTCACTTTTCTTCCTCTCTGTAAGACTTGCATTTTGCACTGAAAACAAGATATTATCCAAAAAATTTCCCAATGTTTCAAAGTATTCCACAATTTTTATATATATATATATATATATATATATATATATATATATATATATATATATATATATATATATATATATATATATATATATATATATATATATATTCCCCTAAATTTCTCTGGGCAGGGGATAAAATTTATCACCCAAATTTTTTTCCTAGAATAGGCCCTGATATATGTGAATATATATATATATAGATATCTATATATATACACACACACAAACACAAACATACCATAGATGTATAGTAATTACCATATGTATATAAATACTATAGATATATGTATAATAATACAACAACATTGTTTTTATTTAAACAAAATAATAATAGTATTTTATTTTTTGTTTTGTATAACAGTTTAATAGATGTTTTTGAGTATTTTCTGTAAGTGCGCATTTTGAAATGTTCCTTTCTAAAAAGACTGTTTCAAAAATCTTTTTTCAAAATGAATTGTTTTGTGAGTTATTATGGATATGGCTATTATGGAATTTGAATTTTAAAATTTTTGTATAATGCCTTACGGAACATGAATTTTCGGATATGTAAATTCCGTAATAGCATTTGATATATGGTAGATAAAGATGTAAAATTTTCACAAGTACTTACTTGTTAGTGTTTTTACTTAAATCTTACTTGTAGTGTCTTTGCTTAAATTTTACTTGATACCTTGTGTAAGCTTTAGTTCTACTTGATTACTGTTGATTTATTGTTTCTTTTGTTTATTTGTTTTAATCTCTAATATAATTTAAGTTTCAAAACTCTAAATGATTAATTTTTGTTGTCTACTTTTGGTGCCATTTTATTGTTTAGTTTGAATATTTGTTATTCACTGTAATTATTATCTAATAATAACAGTGATCTCTATTAAACAGGACTAGTCCACCTAAATATAGAAGGGATTTTAGGTCAGTACAAGAGTGCTGTAAAAGTAAAATAAATAAAAACTTAAATAAGATCTTAAAATTTATTTATCATGCTATAGTTCATATATCAAATTATCTATAATATATATAAATTAGGATATTTTATAACTTAAAGTTTATATATAATTTTATATATATAATTGTCTGCTGTTCTTGCACTATAGTATAAAAAGCTCAAGAACAAAAATTTAAATTTTATTAACTTTTGCTGTGGATAAGTTTGTTTTTTTTCATTTTAATAAAACTTTTGTTTTTAGTAAACTTTATTCACTACTATGTTGTTTTTTTGTTTAGAATAACCTGTTTGACTTGAATAAAATAAAATAACAATAACTAAATTATGAAATCACATTAGATTTATCGTATATATATTTTTCTTTATATTTATATATTTTTGCAAGCTGTTATTTTTGTATATTTAGGTCAGCGGTTCTATGCCATAGTAAAGCAAATATAATTCAGTTTTTGTGTCGGCATTGCAAAATGCTTTTCTCTATTTTTAAGGCTGGGAATAAAAATTTTTTGCCTACACTAGCGATACAAATCTACAATATTCAACAGAAAAAATGTGTAGTAATGTCATTCTTCTTAACTCATCAGGAGATTGATACGTGTACAATTAAGTTATGCGACATGAACAAAATAAAAAATCTTTTTTTATTGAAACTTCAAAGTTTAGAATTTGCCATAGCATCTTCTAAAAAATTAAATAGTTCATATTTTAAGTTTTTTCTTTTTGATACTTATTAATAGGTGTTAACGCTGCAAGAGAAGGAACATTGACATTTATGGTTGGAGGGAGTGCTGAAGATTTTGTTGTTGTTGAGAAACTGGTATCAAGTATGGCTAAAAATGTTGTACACTGTGGAAGTATAGGAACGGGTCAGGTGAGTCCTTGTAAATGATTGATAATAAAATAATAAAATGTTACGCTGTTGGCAAGTTGCAGCAAATATTTGTGTATTATTATGTTGTTTGAGTCTTCTTGCCTTGTTTGACAATTAGAAACATAAATTTTAATAAAATCTAATCAAGTATTTGGCTTCACATAAACATAAATTTATATCTGAAATGTTTATATATATCGGGAAGAATGGTTTACCTCGTATAGACCTTGTGTAGTATAAAATAAAATACTTTTAATATGTTCTGTAACAATATATTTTCTTTAACTTTATGATATTAGTTACTCTAGAATTTTTTATTAAAGATCTAGACAAATTTTTTCATCCCTTTTTTAAATTTAAAAAAATAGCTTACACTATAGCCAAGGTACACCACTGGTGGTGTACCTTGGAGTTATGTATGTTGTATCTTGGAGGTATTACTGTTTTAACAAGTTAAGTACTCAACATGGTAGAAATTTGATATAATGTTTACTTATAGGATAATTGGACTACTATCTCAAATGAGGCTGATTTGAATATAATATTTATCTAACTAATTAGATTTCAAATTAGATAATCTCAAATAATTATGGAGATAATACTATCTCAAATAATTATGGTTTGAGTATTAATCTAACTAGTTAGATTTATATAAACTATATATTAATTTTAATTTATGTTAAATTTATGTATGATTATAAATTTAATCTTCTCTTTGATAATTTGAGAAAATTATCAAAGAGAAGATAACAATTTGAGAAAAAATTACAATTTAACAAAGTAATACACAAATATTATACTAAAGAAAATCTTAATAAACAAAAAAATCATAATAAACTATAACAACATATTACATTAAAAAATTTCATAACAAATATTACTCATTATAGTATTTACAAAATCATGCAAGTGTGTACCTTATTGGTACCACTAAGGTACACAGCATTAGCTACCTCCATGGTACACTGCTACCATAGTTTTTGCAAAATACCATATATTTGTAGGTCAGGAGTTAATGACCTTCAAATGTGCACAAATGTAGCTGAAAACATGTTTTACAAATTTTAAAATCAGTTTTAAAATAAAGTTTATACCTACAGTTGTAGAAAAAAAAAAGAGTATGCCCTAAAAAAGTTACTTTTTAGTACCGAAAACAAATTTTTATTTTTATTGCAACAACAAATGTGTTAAGCAGTCGTAAAAAACTTATTGAGAGCCTTTAATGGCCAATACATGCAACTAAAATTTCAGTTTGAATTCATCACTCAGGATGGCAGCACAATTGATATATATATATATATATATATATATATATATATATATATATATATATATATATATATATATATATATATATATATATATATATATATAGGAAAATTCTGATTTAATGGTGCAACATACTACATACTCACTTAATTTATAAAAAGTTTAGTTCCTATAAATAAATAAAAGAATGTATAAAACAAAATTGATGAAAAAATATTCAACCACTATAATCTTTTGCATCTGAAGATTGTTAGCATTTGATTTTTTTCATATTTAAAATTTTGTATACTTATTGTTGTTAAACTTTCCCATAAAATTTGCTCAAAAAATACCTTATAAAAATCAACAAGGAAAGTGATAAAATAACAGTGTCGATAAAATTTTTTTTAATGATATCTTGATTAAATTACAAGAAATTTAGAATAGAGCTCATTTACCAGTATATTTACTAATAATATTTGCCATTTTGTTAATTATTTGATTATGTTTATTATGTTATTAAGATAATAACTCATTTTAAAACTTTTTTGTATTACAATAAATAAATGTTATATAATATTTCTCTGTAATGGGAGAGAAGTTACTAAAAAAGTTAATAACAATTTTATCTTCAAAATCTTTAGTTAAAATTGAAATTCAATTTTTTTTATAATTATTTAGGTTTTTTGTGATAACAGTAGTTGTTTTGTTTTTATAAATGTATTTACAATTATGTTTTTCAAACTATTTGGATTTACTTGCTTTTTGTCTTGTTTTGAAAATAAAGTTAATGATGAAAAAGATGTTTAAAATAATTCTTTTAACATTCATTATTTTTATAAAGTTTTAAAGGCAAAAAATATTTAAAGGAAATGTCTTTAAAAGGGTGAAAGTTCTTTGATTGTTTTTGTATTTCTTATATGTGTAATTTATCTATGTGATAATTTAGTTATGAGGAGACAATTCATTGTTTTTTTTAGGAACTTTTGAGGAGGAGAGAAATCCAGGGGTTTACAACTGACTTTTGATTCTAAAAACACTATAAGCTAGTTTGCAGAGGAGAGAAAAAATGATTTTAGGGAGATATAGAAAAAATGATTTTAGGGAGATATAAAACAGCTATAAAAATAACCATTTAAATATTTTCTCATATACGTATACACTAAATTCATCTCCTTAAGACCAATGGAGTTTAGTTACTGTTTTTTTTAAGCATTACAATATTTTCATCTCAACAATAAACAATCACTTACTTTTTAATTTTTCCCAATTATAATATATTTGGATGCTTTCTTGATGAATGTAATGTTAATGAGCTGTAATGTTAATTGCTGGTAAAAAACATGGCATTTGTATTTTTGCAGTGGATAGAAGTAAGAGATGTGATTATAGAGTTTTCTATAGTTTATGCACTTGAGAAAGCAGTAAAGACAATAGTGCATTGGTAGATCACTAATTAAGTATAAATGATTCATTGTTTATTTATTACACAGGTCAACAAAAAAATTTTTTTTTTCTGCTGCCGAGCAAACAATTTGTTTTTTGTATAGCATTTCTCATTTTGATTTCAAATATGCAACTCTTTTTTTACCATCAGGTCAAGTTGTAAAGATATTTAGGTTCAAATCTTAAGTATTTAGGGTAAAGTCCCTAATATTGTCGGAAAAAAAGTTATTCAAAAGTATGTCAACCTGGGTCTCAAAAGAAGCGTATTTTCATAGAGATTTTAAAAATGTTATTCATTTGTAATAAAAATAAGTATTTTGTGCATTTTTGGTGAATAACATTCTGTTGACTTTTTTTTAAGAGTCTTTAGCATTTTTTCACATAATTTTTTTGTCAATAAATTTTAAGGAAAAATATTTATGTTTTCTAAAATTTCTATGAAAATACGCTTCTTTTGAGACCCAGGTTGACATACTTTTGAATAACTTTTTTTTCGACAATATTAGGGACTTTACCCTAAATACTTAAGATTTGAACCTAAATATCTTTACAACTTGACCTGATGGTAAAAAAAAAGTTACATATTTGAAATCAAAATGAGAAATGCTATACAAAAAACAAATTTTTTGCTCGGCACCAGAAAAAAATTTTTTTTTGTTGACCTGTGTTATTATTAAAGGTCAAATCTCTGTTTTAACTAAATATAATAATAATATATTTTTATTATTATTACTATTATTATTAATAAAAATAATAATAAAAATATATTTTCTTTTTCAAATAGAATAAAAAGAACTTTTTGAAAATTTGCAACCATGCTAATCAACCATGCAACCATGGTAATCAACCATGCAACCATGGTAATCAACCATGCAACCATGGTAATCATCTTTTTTCGAAATAAGGAAACAAAAATGACAAAGCAATCCAACTTAGAACTGTTAAAAGTTTAAACAATTTTGAAAGAGAAAATTCTTTTCTCTAAATATTTTGGTGAATCATAAAAAGTATTATTTGTGAAGTATTTTTGTTTTCGAAACGATTTTCTATTTAATCTGAGAATAGTGAGGTACTGTAGAATGTTATCTACTTATAACGATTGATTTCTTGTTTTAATCTAAGAATAGTGAAGTACTGTAGAATGTTTTCTACTAGAAACGATTGATTTCCTGTTTTAATCTAAGAATAGTGAGGTACTGTAGAATGTTTTCTACTAGAAACGATTGATTTCTTGTTTTAATCTAAGAATAGTGAGGTACTGTAGAATGTTTTCTACTAGAAACGATTGATTTCTTGTTTTAATCTAAGAATAGTGAGGTACTGTAGAATGTTTTTTATTAAAAGCAATTGGTTTCCTGTTTTAATCTAAGAATAGTGAGGTACTGTAGAATGTTTTCTACTAGAAACAATTGATTTCCTGTTTTAATCTAAGAATAGTGAGGTACTGTAGAATGTGAATAAGTTCAATTTATATTCAATTGTCACCTTCATGTATATGTTTCTTTTTAATCTCATTTCTATAAAGCCGTGTCATCTGTAAGTTATTTGGTTATTTGACGATTAAAATAATTATAAATGTTGATCGAACCTAATCAAAAAAGTGTTTGACAAACGCAATTATAACTGTTGACAACTAGTTATCAAACACATTCAGAATACTGGAGCAAATCATAGTATAGGGATAGTTACTTTTTAAGAGACTTATTAGCTTATTGTAATGTTAACTAAGCTTGTTAGTTTAGTGTTACATTTATAAGGGAAATTTATAAAGAGCAAAGGTCTATTTCCTTTATGGAATTTCCAGAGGAAATTTTCTTTGTTTTGCAAAAAAAGCCATTAAAATAACAAAACAGAAATACTAAAACAACTGAAAGATGCCATCAAGGTATTTTTTAAACGGTTAGGTCTGAACTCCATCTTCTCTCTAGCCTGCAAATTTTAATTTAGAAAAATTTGCACCTTTATCACCAAAAAGAAAAACTTATTAATATTAATCCCAGTTTTAACCCTAGTCTTAACCCGAGTTTAACCTTTTTAAACACAGCCACCACTGTTCCTCTGTGTGAAGATAATATCTAAAATCTATACTTTCAAATGATTTTAATGACGTTATTTTTTTTACGTGTTTTGAAGTAACTTATGCCATTAGAAATGCTTTCATTTGTTTTCGTTGCAAATTTTTTTTGCGAAAATCTACGCTTGACATAAGCCACAAACATTTTTTATAATAAAAATTATATTTAAAAATAATATATTTATTTATATTTATATTTAAGATTAAGTGATATTTAATTCAAAGATTAATTTTAGTTTATTATTTGTTTAGGCTGCAAAAATATGTAATAATATGCTGCTTGCCATATCTATGATAGGTACTGCAGAAGTCATGAACCTTGGAACTAGGCTAGGCTTGGATAAAAAAATGCTGGCACGTATAATAAATATGAGTTCTGGAAGGTGTTGGTCAAGTGAGATGTATAACCCATGTCCAGGAGTTATGGAAAGTGTACCTTCCAGTAACAACTATCAAAGAGGTTTCGGCGTGCAGCTAATGGCAAAGGTTTAATGGTTTTTAATCTTTAAGTCAAAATTTTTAAACCTTGAACAAGAAAATAAATCTTAAAGTGTTTTTTATTATTAGAAAATAAATCTTAAAGTGGTCCGTTAAGTTCGGTATTATAAATCTTTTAAGCTTAATCTGTTAGGTAATTAAAAGTTTAAATATATTTAATTTTTCTTTTAAATACTTTTTAGGATCTTGGTCTTGCTCAAAATGCTGCTACTTCTACTCGGTCTGCTACACCTTTGGGCTCGCTTGCTCATCAAACTTATCGTGTTATGTGCAATCGTGGCTACGCCAAATTAGATTTTTCTTCAGTTTATAAGTTCTTAAGAGAAGATGATTAAAGAGTTATCTGATAAATATTTTAAATTTTTTGTAATTTCGTATACATCTATTTACGTTTATTTACTTTTTTCCTCAATTTCTTAAATCTATATAATTTTTTTTACTATTTCTAGCATTTTTTGTTTAGGGTTTGTTTGTTTGTTTTTCGTTTTGTTTGTTTTTTGAAGATTAACATATTCATAAGATCATTTATATTTAATAGATTTAATAGGTACTAGAAAACAATCACGAATTGTTTTTATACAACATTTACATATAGAGCAGTAAAGCACAGATGATCATTGAAACCCCAACTTTAGTTTCAAAAGAGTATCTACATTCTATTTAAATGTCACTCAAAGCTTCAAAGTTTTTCTAAGTTTTTTCAACATTACTTGGACACACTAATAAAAAAAACTAACTTGTTTTTATAAAATATAGTTGCTTTTAATTTTAACAGTTGAACTAGGTTGAATTAATTCACAAATGTTTACTCCTGCTCTAACGTGGTTACTCTGCTGCAATTTACCAACGTTTAGTTTTGTTCTTACGTATTAGCACTAAATAGGATTTACTTAATTTATTAATATTTTTGTTGAATGTGGTAAAAATCCGGGTTTTTCAGTTGCTTTTTTCAAATTGCTAAATTTTTCCGCTCGAGTTTCAGATGTATTTGAATAATTTCTAAACTCAAATTCTATATTATATTGTATAATTATTTAGGGAAAAAACATTTTTTTTTTAACTTTTGAAAAAGTTAAAGACCATATCTTGTAAACAAAGTTTCTTGTTGTATAACACGAGGTTTGATGAAACTTTACATTATCAAGTATTTAATGTAAATTATGTTACGAACTTAATAAAAATACTTTCTAAAATCTAAAAGAATTTATAATATCTAAGAGTTATATCTGAATTTATATTTTATCTGTATCACTGTAGCTACATTTTTTTTTTTTTTTCTGTCTTTAACGATAAATTTTCATTGTCAAATTTAATTTAGATCGACGTATAGATTATTTTAACTGTAATTGGATTCTATAGTCTTTTCAAAAAGGTTTTGACTTTTTGAATCGTTAATTTTTAAATTAATGATTTAGTACGCCATTAACAAAAAGTTATTCGACTTTATTTTAAACAGTCACAAAAATCCACTCGTTTATAAAAAAGGATTAAAACCCCGAAGAGATTCAGAAGCCCATTATTGAGAAGTTCCAGAACCCCGAAAAGGGTTCTAGAAATTTTTTTTGAACATAAGAGTTTTGGAACCCGCGGGCTTCCCTTTTTTCTCAAAGAGTTCTAGAAAACTTTTTTAGAACCCCACTTCTTCAAGGTTCCAGAAACCCAAGGGGTCCAAACCAAAAGAGAAGTTTTGAACCAGGGCTCTATTAAAAAACTACATGTTTTTTTTTAACTTTGAAATGTTTTTGTTTTTAAATTTGCCGCTATTGTAAAATTATTTTAAAAACAAGTCAATGAAAAGTTATTTTTTCTTGTTCCTTAAAAGTAACTGTTTCATATTTATTTATCTATAGAAAAAAGTTATGTGGGAAAGTAAAGTTAAAGAATTTATCTAAACATTAACGTTTCATTGATAATTTATGTTAAGTTTACCCTTTTCAAACAATCAATAAAAAGAGCTTGAAAACATTTAGAATCTTATCATAACGTCGACTTCTTAAAATATTCTGCATTAGCAAAGACGAAGAAAATAAAAAATTAACAGCATTAACTCTTATTGAAACTTTTGTAACCAAAGATACCATTAAATAAAAATGAATAAGGATACTTACAAAATAGCTTTAGTGGAGGAAAGAGCAATTAATGGTAAACCTTCAAAAACGATAGTGGCTTAAGAAAACTTTTAGATCCGAGAAAAGGAGCGCGAAATTATATCTGAAATCTGCGAGAAACATAGAGTTAAATTATTAAGATTAAAATTTGGCATTGCAACTAAAAGTGAAAATAATGTTTTGGTCTGGAAAATGAAAAAGTTAAAAGATACAGCTTAGTTAGAAATTTAGTTATTTGAAAAAGAAAAGAATTTTGAGAGCAACAACCTTAGTTGCCTTAGTTACCAACCTTAGTTGCAGGAATGGAGAAAATGATAGCGAAAAAGAATCTAGAACTATCACAAAACGAGAACAATTTAAATAAAGTTGATGAAAATGGTTTGAAATTAAATGATGAAGATGAGATACTATTGCAAAATGTATCGGAAAAAAAAAGTAGAGCTTACGAGAGAAACATTCAAAAAGAAAAAAATATTCAAATAAAATTAAATAAACCACTAATAAAATTAAATAAACCAAAAAATATTCATATCAAATTAAATAAATGACTCTCTACAGTATGATCATGATATCTTATTTACCTGGACAAAAAAATGACTAATCAGTTTTAATAAAGATAATTGTAAAATCATGCAATTTGGTCGTGATAATCAGGGAAAAACATATAGTTTAAAATATGACGCTAAAGAATCAGATACAATTCACCATGAACTAGTAGTAACGAAATTGGAAAGAGACCTAGATTTTTATGTTTCGGACAATTTAAAATGGGAAAACCATATTGAAAAAATGCTAAGTAAGTTGAATCAAAAATTTGGTATGCTAAAACACGCAATTCTCTATCCAGATGAAACGTCGACGAAATTGTTATATACGTCACTCGTTCGGCTGCACTTGGAATATGTTTTTCAAGTATGGAATCCATATTTTGTTAGTAACATAGACTTAATCAAAAGGGCTCAACGAAAAGCTACAAAAATTGGCTACAAAAAAAAAGCGAGACATTTACGAGCAAAGGTTTAAGAAAATGGACTTACAAAATCTATCGAATAGAAGAGAAAACGGTGATCTTATCCAAATGTATAAAGTCCTAAACAAACATGATACTATCAATTGGCATCGTGAACCAGAAGTATTGGTTAGGCTAACTAGAGGGCACAATCAAAGGTTAAGAAGACGGTATGTTCCAAACTTCTTACCGAGGCATTATTTCTTCACGACCCGTATAGTTGAAAATTGGAATTGTTTGGAAGGTGATGTTGTCAATTCCATTTCAGTGATTAATTTTAAAAACGAACTTAATAAATTAAGCGAAAAAAACGCTGTTAACATCTAACATTTACTGTTGTTAGATTCTTTCTTGAGACTCTCAAGAACACAGCTTCAATTATTATTATTGTTATTATTATTATTATTATTATTATTGTTATTATTATTATTATTATTATTTTTATTATTATTATTATTATTATTATTATTATTATTATTATTATTATTATTATTATTACGGAAGTTTTTATATTAAGGGGGAAAGTCCCTCAAAATTTAGGAATTTTTTGAATTTTTTTTTTATTGCTAACTGAAAAATAAAATTATTAGGAAATTGAATGGTCAAAACAGTTTTTAAAAAGTAAAAATTTTTGTTAAATAAATTACGTTTTTGTATGGTCATCTATGTGTCATTCTTCCCTAGCAACGTCCCTGGTTACATGAAAATTATAAATAAAACACATTCTGGACCACTTTATTTCTTCTGTTTTGTTAGAAATGCAAGCTTTAAAGTCATATTTCAAAACCTCCTATTTGAAAATCCGTGCCATATGTAGCAGGGTATGATTTTAAGTCATCTTTTTAAGCTAAAAAAACTGTAATTGAGTTAAAATGAACAAATCTATAATAGCAAAATGTGATGAAAGTGTTACTGATAGAGTAAAATTTTCTACTAAACGTCTTAGAAAACGTAAAAGTTCTTTTTATGGAATGAGAAAGCAAGAAAAAAATGTAAATATTGGTTTAAATAGTGTATATAGTGATGATGTAAATATGACAAACTATGTAAATACTGAAAGTCAATATGTATATGAAAGTGCATCAAAAAGGAAAGTTAAACCAGTAATGGTACCAAGTAGAAAATTAGATTGTGTTAGTGGCTACAGATTTATTGACATGGAAATTCTTGGCTCTATATTTATGAAACTTGTATGTCCAGAATGTTTGCAACCGTCTCTATTATCGTTAAGCGAGAGTGAAAAGTCTTGTAAAGGATTTGCATCAAATTTATTATTAAGCTGCATTTGTGGTTTTAAATTAGACTTTGAAACATCGAAAAATGTAGCAGGGTATGATATTAATAAAAGAGTAGTATATGCAATGAGAACACTCGGTCAAGGCCTATCTGGTCTACATCGGTCTGCCATGCTAATGAATATGCCAAAAAGATTATGTAAAAAAAACTACAATGTTATTGTTCAGAAATTGACAAGCGCAGCGCAAACAGTTGCTAATGATACTATGCATGAAGTTGCACAAGAACTCAGAGAAGACAAATCTCTTAATGAAATAGTAGATACTGGAGTTTCGGTTGATGGAACATGGCAAAAAAGGGGATATAGTTCAAATAATGGTGTTACCGCAGCATTGTCCATAACAAATGGGAAGGTTTTAGATGTTGAACCATTATCTAGAAAATGTAAAATATGTGAAAAAATTCAAAATACAGCTAATTCAAACCAGCAACCAGCAGAAAAAAAAGAACACATTTGCAATAAAAACTATGAAGGATCAGCTGGTGGGATGGAAACTGCTGGTGCGATAAAGATATTTAATCGCTCTCTAGAGAAATATAACTTGCGATACACAGAATACTTAGGTGATGGTGATAGAAAAAGCTACACTACTGTCAAAGGAACATACAAGGATGTTCAAATAATTAAACTTGATTGTATTGGGCATTTTCAAAAGCGTCTTGGATCTCGTTGTCGACAATTAAAAAAACAAGTCAAGGGCTTAAATGGTAAAGGTCGTTTAACAAACGCTTTAATTGATCGACTGCAAAATTATTTTGGAATTGCTATTAGGAAAAATTCTGGAAATCTTGAAGGTATGAGATCATCTGCTTTAGCAAGTTTATTTCATGTAGCATCTTCCAGAAAAAATAATTGGCATTACCCGCATTGTCCCACAGGTACAGACAGTTGGTGTAAATACAATCGTGATAAAGCTAATGGTACGAATGAGTATAAACCAGGACTTGGTCTTCCTATGGATATTGTACTTAGATTGAAGCCTATATATGTAGAACTAACTTCAGATGCTTACTTGAATTGATTACTTCATGGAAAAACACAGAACCAGAATGAAAGCTTCAACGCAATGATATGGTCCAGAATACCAAAGTCCAAATATGTTTCGCTTACACAACTAAAATTTGGACTTTACGATGCTATTGGAGTCTTTAATATAGGATTAAAGTCTAGTATCCTTGTATTTGAAAAACTTTGTATGATACCAGGACAGCATACTATTTCTGGATGCAATTACTTGAACCAGAGAAGAGTCAGCCTGTCAGTATATAAAAACAAAGACACGATCAAGAAACGAAGAATGATTTTAAGAGGCCGCAAACATAAAAAATCTGACAAATTTGAACAGAAAGAAGGAAGTATGTATGGAGCTGGTGTTTATGATTAAAAATTATCAACAATATGCTGTTTTATATTATATTTCTTTTATTACTGTTAATTTATAATGTTTTTCATCCGAACTTTCTCTTATTTGTCATTTTTCGCAGAACGCGGGTTTTTAACCTCCCGGCAGAAGTATCTTGAAAACCGCTTGACCGATTTATATAAAATTTTCAGGATATGTTCCTCTCATAAAGATGTATACAATAAGCAGACAACTTTTTTGAAACGTTTTTTAAACAAAAAAAAAATTAGAAAACGTTTATAATTTTTGTGCTTAAAATGGTAGCAAGAGTTAAACATGGCTACCACCTGACAAAAAAGTTGTTAGCAAAAACTGTCTGCTTATTGCGTAGATCTATCTTTCATCAATAAACTGGGAAAAAATTACCTATTAATGCCTTTCTGATCGACTGAAATCTTTGCCGGGGTGAAGGAGCTAATTTCCCTTTTTTCCTTAGTTACCAGGTTACCATAGCAACAGGGTGCTATATTTTATGATAGAATCTTTTGATTACTATTGTAGTTTTATTTAAAATATATAACAACTTTGTAAATGCTTTACTTAAGAAAATAATTTTTTGAGGGATCTTCCCCATTAAACTAATTAGAGTAATTTTTATAAATTAATTTATTTTCAGGAGTTGGTTTTTTTTAGTAATAACTCATGTGGTTGAAGTTAATTCTTTATATAAATCTTTATTTTTTTCAATTTCGTGCTGAAGTTCTTTTTTTAAGTTATCAATTTCCTTTTTTAATTCTTGATGCTCTATTATAAAACAACGCTTAACATTAAATTCAACATAATCTGATGAATCATTGTTTGAAAAAGTTGTATTTTTTACATTTATTAATATAAGTCTTTGAGCATTGTAAGCAAGTTTAACGAAGCAAGTTTAACGAAGAATATCGATTTTTAAACGATAGTGCTCTGTCAGGAAAATCGTCTGAACATACTCTCATTTTATATTTTATGGTAAATAACTTACTATGACGCGATAATGTAGGAGTTGAACGGGTAATTAGTTTTCTCCATTTTTCTCTGAGCTGTGGTTATTTTTATATTGTTGTATATCTGTGTGTGTGTGTGTTGGTAATGGAAAACAAATGCTTACTCATATGGTAGTTTGTAGTTTCACAAGTTAGAGCTTCGTTTAACATTTTGTTATACATAAATCATCTTTCCACATTTCTAGATTGTCCTCGTTATTTTTACAATCAATGACAGCACATGTTTTCATGGTATAGGCTCAGTATTTACACTTTTTTTCATTATAAACCGCTATAAGTTAGTTTCCGTGCGACGTAACATCTTTTTGTAAACAACATGCGCGCGCATCATTCTAAGTAGAAACCAAGAACTTTAATAAGTTTTTGTATTTCTTTTATACCCTAAAATCAATATTTGTACCCTAATATCAATATTTCCTTTAAAAAATTATTGAAAGAATAAAAATTAAAATTAATTACAAATTTTTGAAATAAATTTTGGTAATAAAAATTTTAAAACTTTTGTTTAAAAATTTTTGAAAACAGATGTTCTTTTACAAAGTTTAAACTAATTTTAAATTTAAAAATAACTCTTGCTCTTGCGATTTTTCTGTTTTTTTAAATATATTTTGTTTTTGGAAGTAAAAAATAACATCTAGTTTATCAAAACAGTTAACAATATCATGAGTGAATATTCTAAAAGCCTAAAATTAGAAGAAGTAATTACTATACAAATTGGTTATGCAAAAAATGTAAAACCAAGCAATAAACAATAACAAATACTACTCTCCTTTAACATGTATTTAGGTTTTAAAACAGTAAAAATTGCTTCTCTGTAAATTTGTTTTTTTATTTACATTAATCCAGTAACTACACTCATTTTGAGATTTACAAGACCGCAAATAATAATTATAATAAATTCACTTGAGTGATTGGCACAGTCATATGAATAATGCAAAACTTTTTTACTCGACCAATCACTCTTTCGACGTGTATGCGAACAATAGATATCTGTCTAGATGTATCTACTTTATATCCAGATAATTGTTATCTACCTTTTGTAAATACTGGAACATTTAATGTTGCCCCAAAAGCATTTAGTTCATCTTTAACATTGAATCCTCCATCAGCAAGAACACAATCCCTAGGATTAGGCTTCTGATAAAGTTTGATTTAAACGTTATCTGTTTGTCTGAAACACGACCACCCCAGCCAGGAGATAAAAAACTGCCCCAGCTTGTGTAAGATCATCGAAAAGCAATATCTTTATCTAATAGAAATAATTTTAGTTTTATGAGTACAATTAGGAGATGGTCTTCCAATAATAACCTTGAGTGAACTTTTGTAATACAATTTTTAACTCTTTCAAAGAGCCACATAAACTTAGTTCGAGACAAACCTGAAAAAAATTCATTTGTTTATTAGTTAGGTTTTGGTCTAAAATATAATCAATCAATAATTTCATTAGATTTCTCGATCAATTCATTTCTGTATTGCATTAACTAAAAGTTAAGAGTTTCCACATCTAATTTATAAGTATCATGCTGACAAAATTTTAAGTATTTATATAAAACGTAATTTTTACTTTTAACTTTCGTTTTATAAACTTTATTTGACTGCCTTATTTATTTTATACACATTACAAAATTGCTTTAAACATGTAACGATTGTAAGCGGTTCTTGATGACAAGTTCATCTGATCTTCTGCAAGTCTCCGCGTTCTTATCTTATGTAACAAAATTTGTAATTTTTTATTTATATGCAATCTTCTTTCATTTATTTTATTGAAATAGCTGACTCGTCATTTACGCATATTATATTTAAAAGCATTTGAAGTTTCTTTTATTACATTACACAAATTTTCAAAGTTTTTTTTTAGAGTTTTTATATTAAAATGAACAACTTTTAAATGATTCCGCTCTACACCTTTTCAAGATGTAATTGAGAACTTGAAAGTTGTAATTAACGTTACATGTAATGCGTGGTTGTATGTTGTACAGCGCGTGCACAATCACCTCCCATTATTGTACTTTTTACCGCAGTAACAATTTTTTCTAAATGCTGCATTCGTTGTTCCATAATCCCAGCACCGAATACAGGTGGAATGCGAATAACATTTTTAACATTTATTTTATTTTGGACCAGATAGCTTCCACTGGGTTTAACATTGGGCCGTAGGGTCCTAATCGTAACAGCTGAGCCGGTGAATTTTCAAACACCCTTTCCAAACGAGCGTGGCATGGAGCATTGTTTGTTACAACGACCAAATCCTTTAAATGACTCCCGGATGTAACCCACTGGTTAAACAAAGCCAACATCAACTCGTTACAAGAATCTGCTTTAAATGATCTGATCATTGGTTAATTTTTTTGGTTTTAAACCACCTTCTTGCGGACCTAATTGTATGCTGAGTCACCCAATCGTCGTTTCGCTCAGCACATTAAATTACTCTTCTTCTATCATTCGATGAAGATAAAACAACTTGTTCTTTCAACTTGTTCAGTTAAATGTATTTCATGGCTAAAAATTGGTCAAGGTGGTTTTGGTTGTTCTAGAAGTGGTTGTAAACAAATTTGATGAAATAAATGCTTGCACGGATTCAATTTAATAACAGACTTTCTATTCATAGTGTATTGACAAATAACACAACGATCTTTGAATTCTTTTACTGTATTACAGTATTGCTGGTGCATACAAATGCTAAATTTGATATTATTAACTTATTAAAATGCATGTCCAAGAAGATCTTTTATAATGACCTTAAAGCTTATGTTGCACAGTGGGCCAGAATTCACTTTTACTGGGCAAAATTCATATCTAATTTAATATTAGGGCTGTATTGACTAATATTAGCATAAGTAATAATATAATGTCTGCGCTTCTTTGAAGGTGTTATTTTTTTAATTCGTTGCTATGGATACTAAATTTCGGATAGCAAAAATCTAGTTTTGGTATTTGCAAATATTTTTACGAGTGCTATGTTTACCAAATTTTACATAAGTACCAATATGAGGCCGCGCTTTTTAAAAACGTGAATACATTTTTTATTTAGTTGTTATAGATATATAGATATTAGTTGCGTATGTTTTATTTGTGCTATGTGCACTATTTAGCACCTGTTTTAATATGAGATCCTCGCTCGTGAAAAGCAAAACCTATTTAAGTTTAATATGATTAACTAGTGTTATTACACGTTGCTAGATAAACTTGTTTTCCTGTAAAAAAAATTGTATTCTAGCTTAATTAATTAGTTTTTCTAATTAGCAGATTTTACGAGCGTCTACAGAATTTTTAAAACTTGTATGTTTATATTGTTCCCATGCATTCACAATCACCAAAAATCTTTGACAATGTATTCTAGATGTGGTACAAGCTTTAGCAAACAATAATTCACAAGAATTTGAAGCTGACAAAGTTGCAACTTTTCTTTGTTTTTAATGATGATTCTTGAAATGATAATGTAGGTCTGCCGAGTTGTTTATTTTTACTATCCTTCATTAATGTGGTATTAAAATCATTTTCAAGCCAAGCTGAATTCTTTCTAATAAATTTTGCACCGGTTAGTTTACTTTGAATCCATCTCTTACCATAATCAAGTAAATAAACGAAATTGACTCTCAAACTTTTCGCTTTGAAACTCCAAATCTTGTTCTTTAATAAAGTCGTATACAAGTATACTGTCTTCTTTTTCATGTATTGACAGACTGTTGAGTCAAATAAATTAGTGAATTTTACTTCTTGTGATTAATTACTATAATTACTCGAAATGCAGTTTTTTATTAAGGCTTAATGCGTGTCGCATTAAGCCTTAATAAAAACTGCATTTCAACATCTAAAATGAGTAGCCACAACCAAAATTAAATCCATTTGTTTTGACAAGCGCTAAATTATTAGGAACAAATTTTAAATTAGGATATATATATATATATATATATATATATATATATATATATATATATATATATATATATATATATATATATATATATATATATATACATATATATATATATATATATATATATATATATATCTGTACCTCGGAGGGATACAACACTATGTCCATTTTTTTCCATATTGACTTTATTACAGAGTTAAAATCAGCTTTTCTCATATTTCTTAGAGGAATAGAGCACTATGTCCAAAACCAGTTAGAACCGGATATAGCATGTTTTAAAACAACACCAAGTCCACTTTCATTTAGAGGGATAGAACACCATGTGAACTTGGTGTTTTATCCTTCTGAGGCATGTGAGTTACTACTGGACATAGTGTTGTATACCTCTACACAGCCTGGCGGATTGTTAGTGAACTAAGAGTACCTTTGACAGTTCTGATGAGTTTACATACCGTGCGTTCGTTTATACCCACCTGGTGACTTGCGGTTAACTGGAAGTCACTTTCCCGTTCTTTTATGGGTACTTGAAGTCACCGTAACTTACCACAAGCGTTCTTTTATGGTTACTCGGTAAGTTTAGTTACTTCCTCATCTTACCGTAGTTTGGACTTCGGCGAGATCGGTTGACATGCGCAGTGTGTCATCTAGGCGGCGCTTATAACAAATTGCATAAGCTTTTACAAGAGAAAACTTTGGACGTTGAATTACACCCTTTTTGATTCTTCTGATTCGTCAGTCCATTGTATTATGTGAGACGAATCCAAAGGAGCTCGTGGCGGAAATGAAATCGAATCTGCATTACTGAAATGGGCAGATACCGTCATTCCTGGCAGTGACATTGAAGAAATCATTCTGTGGTCGGATAATTGTTACGGCCAGAATAAGAATATTAGCCTTATTATGTGTTTCTTTTGGATACTCAATAAGTATCCTCAAGTAAAAATCATCACTCAAAAGTTTGTACTAAAGGGCCACACGCATATGGAGGCGGATACTGTCTATGCACTGATAGAGCGGAAGAGAAAAAAACTTAACAACATGATAATTCTAACGCCCTGGGATTGGCAGCAGTTAGTCAGACAGACCTCAATGAAATATACTGTGCATAATATGGAACTGGAAGATTTTAAAAATTTTAGGTCTTTGTACGATGTCAAAACATGTGAAAATCGACCCTTTATTAATAGAAAAAAAGATGTCAACAAAGAACAGGTTCTTCTGTCAACCTGTGTTCAACTGCAAGTAAAACAGAACAGCATGGGAACTCTGTTTTTAAAAAGTAATTTCGCTGATGAAAACCAGGAGATTGACCTTGTTAGGTTTGGAAGGCGACACTATACATTGCCAAACGATTTGCAACTGGTAACACCAAGTCCAATACCAATATCACAACAAAAGTATAATGATCTATTGGCATTACTACAATATGTTCCTACAGTTTACCATGACTTTTATAAAAACTTAAAGCATACTAGTAATACCACTAGTGAGTACCCTGAAGGAGACTTACGTGATGATGACTGAGTTTTTTGCATCTAAAACACCATTTTAGTTGAATACATAGATATATTATTTGTATTTGTAAAGAGTATTATAAATAAAATAGTTAAATACATTTTGTAAGTCAAATAGTATTGTGTTTGTTATTGAATATCCCACATTAGGTCTTATAGTACAATAACTTTATTAGAGGGATACAACACCATGTCCATTAAAAAGTGAAAAAAAAACCGTAAAAAAGGTTTTTTTTTATTTTATAACAACTGCATGATGTAAATAACAATAAATAGAATGTTCTGGTAAAATATTGTTTGTTTTTATTTTATAACAACTGCATGATGTAAATAACAATAAATAGAATGTTCTGGTAAAATATTGCCAATAACACTTTTTGTTGAAAAAAAGTTTAAAACTTCTCTCCTGTAAAGTTGTGAAAATGGACACAGTGTTGTATCCCTCCGAGGTACAGATATATATATATATATATATATATATATATATATATATATATATATATATATATATATATATATATATATATATATATATATATATATATATATATATATATATTTGTTCAGTAATACGATAAGTATGAGTAAGACCGTATTATATGTTTTCCGCGTTTTTTAAAATTTTGTGCAAATAAAAATTTTTGAGCGCAATTACAGATTTTTTGTTAGGCAAAAGAGTTCAAACGTAAAAGAAAACCAAAGTGGCACCTAGTGGCAGCCAGATTTATAAAATTATTAAAGCAAACATATATAAGCTTTAAAATATCTGAGTATAAAAGCAAGAAGCAACAAAAAAAATATATATATTGTCAGTTAAAAGCAAAAGTTAGACTTCAAAATATAACATATTAAGCATATTTAAAAGTGCTATAAATATTTTAATTATTTATCAATTTTAGTCTAACAACTTTTAATATCTAGATAATATATAGAGTTATAATATAATATTTTGAAAAGCGCAATATTTTATGCTAATGTTATTTATTTCCATCGATTTTTTAAACAACATTTTTCTCTTTATAATTTTTTTATAATTTACATTCGCGTCTACTTCAACCACAGCATTAGTATATTCATTAAAACTTTAAGTGTATATAAACGGTTTTAAGTTGTTTTATAATATCTTTATAATGGTTTGAAACCATTTAGACATCAAAATTCTGATTTTGGTTTTTACACTTTTGTCCAGTCACTGGCCCACTGTGCATTGAATTTGCAATTACAAATAATAGGCCGGGTGAATAAAAATGAGCAATTGGTTTTACTTGGTCAGCTTTACGTGAATAAAAACTTTACGAGTTTTGGTCAAATTTTTATTCACGTAAAGTTAAGTAATTTACTCAGTAATTGTTCAGCTTTACGTGAATAAGAAATTAAGCAAAATAGGTTTTAATCACGTAAAGCTGACCAATTACTGAGGAAAAGCAATTGCTCATTTTTATTCACCCGGCCTAATGTATCCTCATTTACATGTTACGATTTCTTAAATAGGACTTTTGTTTTTCAAATTACATATTGCAATTTTTTATTTACATGTTGGGTTTCTCAATTACATTTTAAAATTTCTTAATTACATATTGCGACTTCTAAACTAATTGTTGTATTTCTCAATTACATCTTACTTCTCTTAATAACAACTTTCAAGTTCTCAATTATATCTTAAAAAGGTGTAGAAACTCCTTTATTTCTTTGTTATAAAAGTAAGAACAGTTGTTTTGTAACGCTCCTACATTACTAAAATAATTTAGATCCGGATCTGATTTTATGTTAAGCACTAAGTCGTTAGATTGAAAAAAGTTAAATGATAGTGACTCAAAATTGTTTTGGTAGGTAGAATCCATTTTTAAAACTTAGATTATTAGAAATAAAAGAGTTTGTTTTAAAAATCGCGCGTAATAAGTTTGTTGTAAAGGACTTAAGCAAATTTACCTTCAGCTTTTAATTCTTTTGCGTCTTTAAACAACTGTTTTCTTATTTCAATTAATCTTTCACTTAAGTCTTCGTTTTTTTTGTAGTTAAGAAATTATTGTTCTACTTTTTTTCACTCCGTTTTCTTTTTTCCCTGTTCAATGTGCTCTTCTTCTCTTCTCTGTTCCCTGTTCTATGTGCTCTTCTTCTCTTCTCTGTTCCCTGTTCTATGTGCTCTTTTGATTGCTACATCATCTGAAAAATCAAGTTTTGATTTAAGGACTTCTTGAGTTTTTTTTTTCACAGTTTTCCCACGATTAGTTTTCGTTTTCTTCAATTCCATTAAACCTTAGATTGTTTCTACGGCACCGATCTTCGAGTTCTGCTTGTCCTTATCTTTTACGTCATTATTGTTCTTATCTAATATTATGTTATCCTTTTTGTAGATACTTGGTAATGTTTTTTTCTTTACTTCATTCAGTTCGACAAGAGTTGTTTCATACTTTTCGCTTATAAAGTTAACAGACTTCTTTAATTCACACATTTCGTTTTTAAGATTTCTATTTTCTTCTTGCATTTGGAAAATTTCATTTTCCAGATTTTCGAATTTATCATTAAAAAATTTTATTAGTGTGTTTTCTTGAATCTCAAGTAATTATCTTATTTGAGTTGCATAAAATTTCGCCATTTTTATTTTGTTAGTGTGACATGTAACATGTATAATATCGACAACTGGAAATTTTCTTAGGTCTACGAGGACTACCAAATAAAATTCGTTAGGTAAAAGACCAAGGTAATCTATTATTATCGGTGTCCTAAACTTTTCCTGCTGTTGGTGTGATTAACAGTTCGGCTGGTGCATTTTGTTTACCAAGTGCTTAACCAATTGCACATCGCTTGATATTGTTTTACTTAAGGGTCTAGACTTGTCTAGGTAGTGATTTGGTTTTCTCGAGCCCCTGTGACTATTATGTGGGAGTTGTATAAACGTAGTTTCCACAACTAAACAACTAGTGAGCCAACACAACTAATAAACTATTATCAAGAACCGAATATGAAGATATACCCAAACAGAAAAAGACGTCTTTAGAGTTATGGAGGAAATGTTTTCTTTACTGTATTTACTCCATTTTGTTTTATCGTTTCTTTCTCAGCTCGAATGTTTTTGCAATAGTTAACAAATGGCAAAGTTTTGTTAGGATTTTTGAAAGTGTATTTCCATAGTTTTAAAATGTTAGTACAAAGCTCAATTTGTTGTTTAATTTCTTTCTCCTTATCGGCAAACTCGCATTCAAGAGCTTGTTTGTGTAATCGAACAAAAAAACTGCTGAGTGGCTTCATCTATACGTTGAACCATTTTGCAAAAAATGAAAATTTCATAGCTTGGGTTTAAAGTGTTCATTACTAGCTTTGACAACTTGCTGGTATGAGGTTAACATATATTTAGGTATAATCTTTTCATAAATTTCGTAAGTGTGTATATAAGTATTGTAAAGTTTGTATTCCCCAATTAAAGTTAAAAGTAACGAAATTTTTTGCTTACCGTCTGTAATTACGATTGATCGCAAAGTAAATCGTTAAATGTAGCCTTTCCAGATAGAAAATAACTCGCATCTTCAGTACACGAAAATGGTGGAAGGTCTGGTAAATTTAGGTTTTTTATGGCAATGGATAAATACAATATTTATAAAAATTTTCATTAAATTTTATTCACTTTTATCTTCGTCTCCAATTCGATGACGAACTACAACCTTTATCGCCTATTTTCTTGACAAAATTACAAAAACATAAATATAGTTTTTATATGATCTCGGAGCACATTCATACAGCGAGGATTCACATTCATACAGTGATCTTTCACTCAGTAACAGGAAAGATATCTATCTAGGAACATTGTCTCAATTAAATTTATTCAGTATCAATTTTTTATACGATTAATGAACAGTTGATTATATATTTTCAACATATTAGCAACAGTAAATTCTTGGTTAAAACTTGGATTTTATTCAAGATATGAATAAGGAGCCTATTTTAGGCTAACACTAGGATAAAACGGTTCCCAGCACCTCACTTTTTAACTGTTGTTTCTTAACGTAAGGCATAATTACAATCAATTTTTTGGTATTAAAAAGCATAGATTGAATTTTCTGAAAAATAAACTTTTTGCAATTTTTGGTTGGTTGCAAATAGTTGATTATATCATTTTTTAAAAAGGGGCCCGTTTAAGGTCACTCTCCTCAAATTGTTAAAAAAAAGCGAAAGGACTTTCTGGACAATCTAATGTATTATTGCAAATGAAGACTTAAATCGAGTGTTATCGAATACAAAAACTTCTATAATTAGAACTTCTCTTTAAATTTAAATCAATCATCTCTTTTGCTTTTAAAGTATTTAAAAAAAAGATTCGAGGAATAACTCATGTAAAAAACAGCCAAAACGCGTTTGTACTCGCCGCCTTAAATAACCTATTCCTTTGTACGCATTGGCTAATTCACTTGCCTTAGCTGCATACAAACTTAATAGATGACCATTAAATTAGTATTTTGCAAGATATTAGTTCAAAAAATTGAATGACTCTTCTTAATGAAGTACATTATACATCTGTACAAATACAGCATTCGTGAAGCAAGTGGAATGTTGGCCTTGGCAAAGTAATGTAACAAATCACAAGACTTATTTGCTTTAAATTATTCATACAGTTAGTATGTACAATCTAATCTAATTTATTTACAATATGTTAATTAGTTTGAGATAAATCTTTTAAACCCAGTATTTTATTTCGTCATTTAAATAAATGACGAAATAAAATTAATAAAAAGGCGACTATCCAAAAACAATAATATATAAAATAATAATACATAAAAAAATCAATAAAAAAGCAAATATAGATTATAACTAATAAGCCTGCAAACTTAATGACCATTTAGATAAATATTTACATGCGTTTTATCGAGTCGTAAATTAACAACTTAAGCAATCCTAGCTTCTATATAAATGAAAAATAAACATCAAAACTCAGTTTTCAAGCTTACTTTTCTATTTATAAGTTGTTGGATTTCATTTTGAACTTCCATAGCACTTGGTCGTTTTGAAGGATCGAGTGATCGACAACGAAAAAATAAATCAAAAAAATGAAGTTTTAATTGCGTAGAAGATATGCTATTGCCAAGAAGAGCAAGCAAAACAGATGGAATTTTCCATATATCAACTTTTTCGTTGTAACCCACCATCTCATTATCATCAAACGGTCTATCTTCATAAGGCCATAATTGCTCAGGCGCAACAAAATCTCCAAACAGCTGACGATTCCCACATTTAATTTTATACTGGTTATCATGATGAACCTCAGGAAGAGCGTCAAGATCATTAACAACTAGACGCAATTCGTCTGTTATTAAATATTGTGACAATGTTTTGTTTAAGGTATTGCTGTCGCACATAACTCTGGTACCCAGAGGACTATTGTGTAAAAAAGCAATAATGTTTACGTAATCTAATACAATATTCAATCTTGCACGAAATTCTTCATCTGAAGACAATTTTAGACGAGACAAAACAAAATCCAAGTTATCAGCAGAACCATACTTCCAATATCTTGTAATTAACTTAATAAAATAAAAGTAAAAATCTCAACTTTTTTAAAATTTAAAAAAAAAAAAAAAAAAAAAAGAAGCGATTCACCATGTTGCTCAGGGCAACGTATTTAAGCATGTAATGATAATGTCATAAGCGAGTAATTTTGTAAGAATGTCTGAATATCTGAAAAAAAGTTACATAAAGAATGTTAAGGATTCAAATTTCACATCAGATTTGTAATCTTTAATAATATGGGGTCTAACAAAATTAAAAAAACTTTAGCCCTTTTTTTGACAGAAAAAAATAATAATTTAGTTATATGCAAACTAAATAATTTTTTTTTAGTATTTAAAAAAACTTTATCTAACTAAATAATAATTACCATTTCTATACCTACGACTATAATACCTTTCGATAACTAACGCTTTTTTTTAGTCAGACAACTTATTAGCTTCTAGATTTGTTAGTTAAAACAAAGATTAAACTAATCGAATTTTGCTCATCTTCCATCCATCCAGATGGAGATATTGTGTATGCGGCATCGTCTGAACCGCTTCGCAACAGACTCAAGACGTTTTTAAAATGTCTATAAAACGTATTTAAACACTTAGACGCCTAAAAAACGTTTATTGACAACTGGGGGTTGAGCACCTTAGTACAGACACTTGTTTTAATGTATAAATAATGTATTTCACAAGACAGTTACTAGCAGCAATCTCCAACTAACAGATTTTTTGATTGCTTCCAAACAATTTCTTTAATGGTCGTTTAGCAACATGCTTGTAAACTTATTATTGCTTGCCTTAATCAGCAGAGAAGCCAATCTCATCGAAATTCCACGAATGAAACAATGTATTTTCATTAATACATGCTTCGTTAAACTCGCTTTAGATTTTTTGAATTTAGAAAAGATTTGATATTTCATTTAACCACATAACTCACCATTTCCATTTTTAATTCGTAACTTTTTATTTAAAAGAGCAATTTAATTTAGAAAAAAGAACAAAAAAAAAGTACGAACGTAAGTAGTAGGAACGGTGCAAAAAAATGTACAAGATTACATTAAAAGTTTATATCATCTCATTCAGAAAAAGATTCTTTACAACAAGATCGAGAAATATTTTCAAAAAGTTTATTTAAAAAATAATTAAAAGCAAAGGAATAAACAATGTCATAACTATTTCATAATACATAAATTAACAAGGAATTTAGAATAATATTTTCAAATATATCAAAAATAATTTAGAGGAGGACGGGGCGGCGACTATTACAATGTCTTAGGATTGTAAGTCTGAATAGCTTTTTGTAACATAAACAAAAGTAATAGACAATGCCTCTATCATACCAATATTTTGGTAATATTATAACAATATCATAAAAAGTATAACAATATTTCGCTTACTCTTTGGTGCCTAATAGACGTCCCCCCCCCCCCCGCTAATTAATTTTTCAAAAATTTTCCACCCACGACATTCTTATTCCAACCCCCCCGGCTATTAAATTTTAGAAAAAATTCCATCCAAGACAAGACAATTTTTTATAAAAATTTTCTTTTTCACTACTTACGTTAATAATACCGATGTTGAGCAAGAGCATGTTTAGTACTTCTTTATTATATATTTACTTGTTTTCAGACACTAATATATATGTTAATAATTAACAAAAACATTACTTAGTTATTGCTTTAAGTATTTAAAAAAACTCGAAATTTTCCAAACCCCCCCCCTATTCTATTATTCTTATTCAACCCCCCCCCCCCCTATTCTATTAGGCACCAAAGAGTACATATCCAATCAACATAAACCTTTGGTATTCTTGCTTATCAGAAAAAGATTTCCTTTTAAAGAATTAAGATCTTTGATTGATTTGAGAGCAAATCTGTTTAACTCAAAGTTACTCTCAAATTAATACACATTGGTCTTCTTCACATCATTAAAGCAAAAAATTAGTTACCTAGTAAATTATCAATAAATTGCCTGAACTCTTACATGATTTCACCGCAAAAATGATACCACTCAGATTAATCCACGAGGAAAGCAGGTTTAATTAAAATATTAAAGAAGCACTTTGTTTTTTAAATAAGGTTCTGGTGCCTGTAAACATTGGGGTAAAACCCATAAAGGGACCGTGCTCACGGTAATTTCACCATACAAAAATAAAAATATGATTTGTGCTATCAAAGGTTATAAAGAACAAAAACAATAAACAGAAAAATGTTCAAGAAAAATTTTGTTTTTATAGAAACAATACCTGTAAGTTATCCAAACGATTACAATATCCAATCAACTCAATCACATTCGGACTGCCACGAAACTCCTTTAGCATAGTCAAACCATGCAAAAAATCTTCTTTAAAAAAATTGAATCTAGGAACACTGACCACAACATGAATATTCATTAGCTCGGCATGATAAAGTCTTTTAACATATCCTGCGTTAAGAAGTTCTTTACCCAAAGCCACATCAGTGCAAAAAAATAAAGTTTGACAGGAGCCATCTTCTTTAATAAACTCATCTCTTTGGCATTTTAAAACACAAGGTTTAAAAAAAACAAATAGCACTAAGATAAAAAACCTGTCGCATATCTGAAAACTTACTTTTTGTTTTTTACTGTCAAATAACATGTTTTAAGTTAAACTGGAAAATTTTTCAAAATAAACACTTAAAATAAAAACGCAATTTAGCAAAAAGAATAGCAAAGAATATCACAAGACAAAGAAATATTACTGGAGAATGCAGCAAGCGCCAAATATTGAGTTTCTTTATCAACCTGTCAATAAATAAAATAAATGAATACAGAAACAAATAAATATTAGTTTTAACATCACTATAAAAGCCCTATAAAAATAAAAATAAAACATTAAAGATTTTATAAGGCTGTAAAAGAAAATTCTTTTAGAAGTAGAAAATGTTTTTCCAGAGATCGAGGAATGTCAGAAAACAAAACTGCTTCTTTTAAAAACGCCTTGTTTTTCTTCATCAATCGTATGAACTTTTCTCTTTCGATAGAAATCCATGGCCTAGAGTCATCATTTATTTGGTATGGCGTACTGTATACATATATCTTTGGAATCATACGTGCAGCATAACTTAAACACGATTCGTTAACAATGTACGCACCTGATTGCCCACAGTTACCCGAGTCTAACCAGTGAAAAGCACTTATTTTTGAAAAAAAAACGTCAAGTGTTTGGTCTTTTTCTAACAAAGGAAGTTCGCATAGCATTTGATTAAGTACAACACAGCCTTTGCTAAAACCCAAAACAGTTATGGGTAAGTTATTTAATAACGACTCATGCTCTCCATTAGCAACTTCTAAAACAACGTGACAAAATTAAAATAAACTTCGCATTCTTTAACTAACAGAAATAATAAAAACTATTACAACAATAATTCAACATTTTAAATTAAGATATTATTGATATTATTTTTATGGTAACAGGTATACTGAGCTGAATTTTTCAACGACATGTTTGACTAAAAAAAATATTTTTCCAAAAAAAATTACTTGTTTATTAATTTGCATAATTCCTTAAACTTACATATCTTATAAAATACGATATTACTATATATAATTTTCAATTTGTGTACTTTTAAATTTGAAAGAAAATCATACTACAAAACAAGTCAGTAACATATAATATCATTTTCTTAGATATTGCATTGTAAATATAAAATTTACGCCGCAACTATACAAATTATTCGAATATATTATGAATGAATTTAAATGCAGAATGCAGTTTTCTAAGCGAACTGAAAATCTCTGTTTCTCGTAATGGCTTTCGTAAAAATGTTCTCTTGTTATTTGTCATAACTTTAATTTTACCATGTAAGGTAATCCATTATTTTCTGTCGATTTTAATTCTTTTTAAATGGTGCTAAATTGAAAAAGCGTAACACAAACATTTGCATGAATTGACTCAATCAATCTCATGTTTAAATTCATTATTGTAAATAGTTGATCATAATTAGTCCCTAAGTTATTAAATACCCTTATTTTGAGATTTAAACCTCAAAAGCAACTGGTAAAATCTAATCCAGTTTTTGAAAAAAGAGCATTTATAACAAGCTCTTTCTGACGAAAAATAATTCAAACAGATAAAATAAAAAAACCTTTATACAGAGCCTGTAGCACAAAATGCAACCTGGATATAGCTTTGATGTAATCATTTGAATATTTTGGGACTCCAAATAAATTTCCGTCAACAAAGTTCTTGTAGCTTGCAAAGGTATTAAGATGGAGTCGACTCGCTCGAATAACAACAACTAAAGCTAGTTCAAAATGATCATAAATAATTTTTGCTGTGTTCTCCAAGCTAAAGTCCTTCCATACATAATTATCTCTATGGGCCTGCATCTTGTCTCTAAAATCCTAAAATAATAAAAATATAAATTAAATAAAAAACCTTTTCACAAAAACTCCCATCTTTTAACTTTTTTTTTACAAAAAGAATTACAATTTTTAAAAAGGTCGTAGTAGTTATGTTGCGGTTAGAGAATTCGTTTTGCAAAAACTGAGCAAAATTTTCGAGGTAGAATCTTGAGATACTATGCAAAGAACTAACATAGATATGTGATGAGATTCTGGCTTGTACTTCTGGCTAACAAAGCAAGTGCACCATCTCTGCATTATACTGCATTTAATAAGAACCAAATCGTTTTGTTCATGTGATAAATTTTTGATAACAAAAATAGTTGTTTATATTAAAACATATCATTTAATATTGCAACAACAACAAAAAAAAAAGCACCAACTGCATGTAACTTCTAGAGTACCTTAAGGTTCTATCCTTGGTCCTGTTTTGTTTTTATATCTACATGATCTTCCGAACAATCTTAAATCTAAAGTGGCACTTTATGCTGATGACTCAACTTTATATTCCTGACAAAAAGTCTTCTCTTCTTGATTGCTTAGAAAAGGCAGCTGATTTTAAATCTAATCTCACTTCTATAACAAAATGAGGGTTTGCAGTGGCTTGTAAACCTTAACTTCAACAAACTCAGCCATTTACTGCAAATAACTATTGCAATACTGTCAACATTCCTATATTAATAAATGGCAACCCTCTCACTGAGTCCTCTTCTTTATGTCTTCTTGGATCATTGTTCACTACTGTCCTCTCATACAAACTATTTATGCAATTGATTGCTAACATCTGCTTAGGTTGTTTCTCTTTCTTACAAATGCTATCATGGTTGCTGCTCAAAGGAACTATCATTTTTAGTTCCAATCACCAAAACTCATTCTCGCTTAACTTGCCACTTTCAAAGTCACATTCTTTTGCTGTATCTTTCCCTGCATGCACTAAAAACTTTTATTTGTCTAGTTTTTTGCCCGCCCTTTAACCCTTTGAAACTCTCTCCCATCATCATGTTTTTCTGACTCAACAGACTTCTGTCAACCATTCGCTTGCTCTTTAACTCTATTCTTTGTTTTTTAGTAACTCCAGCTTAATAAGCCTTGTTGGGAGTGAAACAATTCCATTAAGTGAAATAGGAAAACTTTAAATCATTTTTATTTTTAAACAAATTCTTCTTGTACTGAAAAGCAAATTTCTTATAAAAACAAAACAAAACAAAGAAACAAAAAAAAAAACAGTTAAAAACAAAGAATAAAAATTTTTTTTAAATTAAAACCTGAACATCTCCTGGAAATAATATCACAATTTGATTTATTTCATTGGCATGATAATACAAAACATCATTTCCATTTTCTTCAGCTAATGGAACATGAGTTCGAACTACATCAGGTAAAGCTAAAACAATGCAATACCATAAAATAATAATATTACAGTAATAAAATAATAATATTACAGTAAAAAAATTTGTTTGTTAATAGGTTAGGACAAAGTTTTATAAAGTATTATATTTGTGTTTTAGTGACACTTTTTTTTTAATATTGCAAAACCTTTTCCATAACATAAATATTGTACTTTAAGTACAATTTAACAAAAAATATTAAACTTTATTAGGTCTAAAGACATTATAAAAATAGCAGATTTATGGAGATGCTAAGAGTAATCATAATTAAATATACACCTAGTAGGATGGACAATGGGATGTTGGTTTACTATTTTTAGTAATATTTTATCATACTTTATCTCGTATAAACTATATCAAAACTTAATCCATTATAAAAAATTGTTATTATGCAACTGTTATGCAACATTTAACTAAAATAAACCAAAGCTAAAACAAAATAAAATTTCAAGATCTTTTTCCTATGTTCTATAGATTGTTGTCTGTTATAAATTAGGTCCAGATCAAATGAACAGTGTAGAAATGCAATAAGGATATACAAACAAAAACAAACAAAAGTTTGTTACAATATAAATTATTATTTTTTATATTATATTAATTATTATCAAGATGTCAATGATGACAAAATTAATGCATTTATATGAATCCTGTGCTAAAATTAAAAATATAAAAATGCCTAAACCTTTTATGTATTAATTTAATTTAAATGATCAATTGTCCATTCAACTAGTCGACTCGACAAGTCTTTGTTCTGATCATTTAGAGATGACACCTCATTCATTGTTAGAATGATTGCTGATGAATAAACCTTGTAATTATTTAAATGTATTTTTTTAAACTATGAAAGTTCTCGTCTTGCTTTTATTTATGCAATACATGGCAACTTCTCAGGAAAGGTAGTGGAAAACACTTCTCAGGAAAGGTGGTTTATATATATCATTGTGGCTAGCTCAATGGTACCCTTACTTTAATTTTTTATCTTAAAGTCATGGTAGTAAAGTTTGATTAGTTTATTTTAAGTCACGGCTGTGAATATTATTGGTTGATTTTAAAAGTTTTATTTGTAGAAATTAAAAAAGAATTGCGACTCCACATTGTATGTTTAGCATTGTGGTATCTCATTGGTTCATCTTCCACGGTGATCCGGGATCCAATCCTTCACTTAGAAAAGTTTTTTAACTATTTTTTATTGAAAGCTACTATTATTGTTGTATATTGAAAGTTACATTGATTTTTATTATTTACATACATCGACTGATTTAGGGATAGGCAAAGTGGAGCGCACATACATTGACTGATTTAGGGATAGGTGCAGTGAAACACACATGCATCGATTAAGGGTTTTGGTGTGGGCATGCACACAGGGAACCTATTCTCTTAACTACCATTTTCTCATCAAAAGGTTAATGTACAACATTGTCAAATAACTTTCTAATGTGTTAATAAATTAACATTGAATTTTGGCTTGCTTAATGATCGCTGTTACAGGCATAAGCTGTTTAACTATAGCTTTCACTTTATTTACCTTTGTATGACAGCTTAGTTAAGTTTAACTTCACTAACCATTTCTTACATATATCACTTGATGCGTTTATGTTACTGTTTGAAATAAATGCCTTTTCAGAAAACTTAGAACAAGGCCTTCATAAATACTTATGTATGCAAATAAATATGTATGCAAAGACAATTTTATAACTTTTTATTGTAATTTAAACTGAGCTAGAGTAAAATTTAAGCAAAATTTGTAATTACCCCTGATTATGTTGTTCTAATATATTTGTTATTACCTCCTAAGTGCCAAAATCAAATTTAAAATGATTATCTTTATATTCATAACAAACCTTAAAAGTCATTAAATCATCAAAAAAGAAATGGCAAAAGCAATAGTACTTGGCAATAATAATTATAAATAGGATTTTCAAACTGTTTTTGTATTTAAGTTGCATCAATCAATCTAAGTCGACTCTTTAGATGAACCTAAAGCTTGATGCCCTTATGTTGTAATTTAATGTTTGTTGATAGTGTTTAATATAAGTTGATGCAAGAGATGATATTGTGAAACATGTCAATAATGCAACTAGTGATAAAAAAGCAAGAAGGTAAAGTAAGAGGTGAAGTATTTTATTGGACACCTTAAGAGTGCAATATTATCAAGTTATGCAATGCTTTCAAGTTATCAAAACTTATGAAACAGTTTTTTAAAAATTTTTTAAATTTAATTGCATCTTTTATGTGTGTGTGTGTGTGTGTGTGTGTGTGTGTGTGTGTGTGTGTGTGTGTGTGTGTGTGTGTGAGAGTGTGTGTGTGTGTATATATATATATATATATATAAAATCAAAAATACATTATTTATGGTGACATACTATTTATCTAAAATTTTTACTAAATTTAAATGTGATATTTCAGCTCATAAGCCATTTTTAAATTTGCTCTGATAAATGGCTTTTGTTTGAAAATCTGAATCTGAAAATGGTTCCAACTATATAAGCCAAAATACCACGCTTGAAATTAAAAAAAATATTTTAAAAAGTATATATTAAAAAATATTAAAAAAAGCATATTTAAAGTACTGCATTATAATTAAATTTAGTTTTAAACCACTTTAAAAATCATTTAAACTAATATAACAAAAATTACTGATGAAGTCTAAATTCGGGATTTAAAAAAGTTAATATTTCCTTAAAATCTATTTCTTAAAACAATCTTTTTTTCATCATTGTAAAGCTTTAGCCTAAACCTTTTATCTAAACCATTTTTTTTTCCAAATTTATTGATCTGATCCATAATACTACTTTTTTTTGTAAGAAACCATCTTGTCTACAAAAAAATCTAAGAAACGAAATTTGCTATATTGTGAATAAACACAGTACAACACAGAACACATAAAAAAAGATTGAAGTTTAATTTAAGCATTTGCTGTTATTACCAATCTAAAAATTAAATACTAAAATGTTAAAAAATGCAACCCAGGCTTTAATGAAAGACTTTGATATATCAAGAGCAATAGCTCATGACATATCAAAGTCTTTCAGTATGCTCCGGGTTCTATGTAATACAAAATAAAAAAACTAACAAATTACTAAAGCTTGTTCATGTCATATTAGTTATACAATATTGTTCATAATCGTATTGTATGCCAACATCAAAATAAATAGCTAACATATATGTTTATATCCATTTATCCATATTATGTATGCATAAACACGTCTCTTACCTAATCTCCTGGATCAAAGTAGGTATTAAAGTCTTTATTTTATCTAGTTGGTTTAAATTCAAGCCTCATTCTACTTCACAGTTTTCACCTTCTTGTGCAGTTTATATAATAAACTGTAATTATTTTTTTCATCTTTTTTACAGGACTCTCTTGAGAACATTTTTTTATTACAGAAAAAATAAATGCAGAAAGGGTGTCATCTGAGGCTAAGCTCCATTGTTCCAAAAGTCTCAGTTCTAGAGACTATTGGAAAATTTTTAACAGGGTCATTAACTTAAGTAAGTTTAACATTCCATCTCTAATTCATTGGTCTGATCTTATTACCCAATCACCAGAATAAGGCAGAGTTATTCACGAAAACGTTTTCCACTAATTTGATTCTTGAATCTAATAGATATACTCTTCCTGCCATTCCAGATAAACATCCAAAACATTTCTTAAACATCCAAATTACTTCAGCTTCCATAGCTAAAGTCTAAACTCTTCTATGGCTTATATTTTACACAACATTACCATTATAGCCTTACAAAAGCATTTTCCAGAAATCTCTTAAATACTCAGAAATCTTTTAAATGAAATAAATGCTAAATAAGTAGTTCCGGTTTTTAAAAACTGTGAAAGGCAACATTGTTAGAAGTGAATTAGTTTGAAAAAACATATGTATTTATATGCCAGTATTTGATAAATAATAAATATATACACAAATTTTATATATATAAAGTATTATAAATTTTTTCCTAGCCCCAGCTATCATACCTCAGTGAATCTTACAACTTTGCCTAAGTCCAGGTTTGTAAAAACTCCTATTTTTAGTCGGTACCCCAGTCACTAGATGTATTTATGCTCCTTGTATAGCCTACTTATTTGTCAGTTAATGTAATAATAAAAAAAAAAAAACATTCTGAATGTTATTCTTATTAAAAAAATGAACAACATTCTAATCTATTAAGTTAAGGTCATCATGTCTATGGCCATCATTAGATCCTCTGATGATCGCCATAGGCATGAAACTCGGAGCCATGTTGCTTGAACTAGTTAAAAGTTGTTATTATTTAATTTTATATAATATATAAAACTAAATAATAACAACTTATTTAAAAAAAATAAAAAAATATAAAAAGTCATTCCATGCCAACTGGACCAAGGTCTAACATGGACCCCTCAGATTTTGATGAAACTTAGTGGGTTTCTTATTATTAATGAGAAAAGTAATTCCTGAAAATTTCAGCATAAAATATTTTGTGGTTCATGAGATATGGTCATTTGAAATTTCTGATTTTTCCAAAAATAAAAACTTAGCAAAAACATGTTTTATTCATACTTTAAAGCGTTATATTTTAATAACAAAATTTCAGAAAACCTTCTAGTTTTTTTATTGTACACAACTCTAGACTTACTTTAACAAAATGTTGACATTGAATTCTCCAATGTCACATTTTTCCATAATGGCTACCTAAAAAACCTAAAAAAAGTGTTTGCAAATATAAAAAGTTGATTTTTGAGTCAATATACAAAACCTGCAGTTTAAGAAGTGAAAAGACATTTTTTTAGTTTCTATATATGGTAGGTTTCCAAATTTTCAGAAATTTACTGATAAAATACAATTAAGTAAAAAATTATAGACTTCTAAAAATGGCTGCGGCTAAAACTTAGGAAAATGTGCCTCCACTTCAAACCACCGGTAACCTAGGATCAACACTGGTTTTAATAAGATTTTTATTTTCTTCTAATTTAATAGACTTTATTACAGAGATTTCAGAAAAAAAAAATTGTGGGTACTCATGGGGAAGTTACCAAATCAGAACTATTAAAATTGCTCAAAATGCATTAAAAATATTAAAAATAAAGTTATTGTTGTACTTTAGTTTGTATTATATATTGTAATACAAAGTATGTATGAATTTAAAAGTATTTTATAGTCAGTACTAGAAATAAGTCTTTGATTAAGCCTGAATTAAACCCAGTTTTTAAATACCCTAGCTTTTTCTTGCCCCTTCCCTGTCAATTTACTTTTTAACATTCACATTTTCTGCCAGAACTTAGAAAAAAATTTATTGAACACTTCTCTTTACATGATGTGTTTGGTTTTATGTCCAAACACACCACTAAACATAAACATATAAAAACTGAAATTTAGTTTTTAATGTTTTCATATAAAACTTATAAGTAACCCTTAGATAAAAAACCTTAGGTAAAAATGAAAGACTTTTAGTCTAATTTACCTAATATTTAATATCATGACTATAAATTTTATAATATTTTTCGAATACATTCACTATTCCACTCCTCCCCATTAATTTGACCTAATTGATTATCATTTTCAAATTGAGATTACAACTTACAACAAGTTGTAAGAGTTGACTTGTCAACACAATGCACAAGTTGATTATGTAATAAAGAATATTTATACGTAATAAACAATCAATATAAACATTGAATCTTTTAAATAAATTTTTGCTAAAAAACTTAGACCAAAGTGGTGTATTCCTATTGGAGGTGCTTCAGGTCTCCATTAAGTATGTGTTTGTGAGTACCACCAGAATGCAAAACTTTTATTACTACAAATACCAGATATTTGAGACTATACCTCTTGACATTAGTTGTTTGTAACTTAACAACATAAGACCTCTTGACATTAGTTGTATGTGACTTAACAAATCTAGACTGCATGCTGCACAGTTGCAACTGCCCAGATACCAACACACTTAAAGAGTATCTTACTGCTTTGTTCGATTGACACAGCATGGAAGATATCACCCAGATACTAACACACTTAAAGAGTATCTTACTGCTTTGTTTGATTGACACAGCATGGAAGACATCACCCAGATACCAACACACTTAAAGAGTATCTTACTGCTTTGTTTGATTGACACAGCATGGAAGATATCACCTTTAATCAGTGGCAAAAAGCCAACAAAACCCAACAGTAACCCTTCTAGTGTATGATTTTATTGAAAAAGCTTGTCACCAAATAGACTAACTAAGAGACCACCATTATATAGCCAAAAATCAAGCAGCATATTTGCAGCATCTAAAAATTTCATTACCAAGAAATCATATTTTAGCATTATTAGACTTTGCTGAAAAGTACAGTTTTTTAATTTAAGATGCAGTACAAGGTTTCCATTAGAACAACAGTCAAGCAACATTGCATCCTTTTGTTATTTACTATATCAAAGAAAATATGATTAAATGTAAAAAGTGTTTGTATCATTTTAGATAATTTGCAACACAATACAAACTCAGTTTATTGTTTCATTTATGAAGTAATAAAACAAGAGGTTTTGCCTTACTTTAACGATTGCATTTATTTTAGTGATGGGCAGGTTCACAATACAAAAATTATAAAAACATATCTAACTTATGTCACCATGAATATACTATGAGTATACATATGTAAATGTTCCTAAAATCCAGCATATAGTTTCATTGCTTCTCTTTTAACAGGAATTAGTATAGCATGTGTTTATGATGTAAAATGGTCTTTAAGCAATATTGTGGAAATATCTGAAGAAAATCAAGATATTCTTATTAAGTTCATGACGCAGTCTACTTCCTTAAAAACTTTTACTTGGCCACATAAAGAAGATATTTTCTGGGTTCCAATAACGCACATTTTATGCAAAATTTCATCTTTAAAAGTTCAACTAACAACTGGTAAACGGTATGAACTATAAGTTCAAGGAAAAACCGTACATTACATTGTATAAAAACATAAGTGACATAATAAAATAGCAACATGGTAAAATTATTATAAATTTGAATTATTTGGCATGGAATGACCCATATATATATATATATATATATACATATATATATATATATATATATATATATATATATATATATATATATATATATATATATATATATATATATATATATATATATATAAATTTAATAATTCTTAGAACTGTATAAACAAACACAAAAAACAAGAACTGAATAAAAATAAACTGAATATGACTAATAAAAAAAGTATACAAAAGTTATAAATAAAAAACATTAACTTATTATATAAATAAGTTATATACAAAAATATTACATAAAAACAATATTATGAATTAATAATCAAAAACATATTTAAAAATGTAAACTATTCTTTGTATATATATATATATATATATATATATATATATATATATATATATATATATATATATATATTTAATAATAATAATAATATGCAATATGTATATTATTATGTATAAATATACGATATATATAAAAATTTTTTCTTCTTTGTAAACTAATAGTCGTACTCATACCTGTTTCATGTGAATGAAATAAGTTATATACATAAAAAGATATGTGTGAATATATGTTATACACATAAATATGTTGTACATATAAACATTTACTTACACATTTTTAATTTAAATTTAATTTAAAATTAATTTAAACTAATTTTCTAAGTAATTTAAACTTTTTATAACAGTCTCATCAAAAAACTTTCTAACAGCCTCATTATCAAAAAGAATTTTAATAAAGAGAAAACAAAATTACCTTGAACATAGATATTATTTTCCATTTAAACATTCCAAAATTTGATAATTACATCTTATGATCACACTGATACTGATGGAGAATATTAAAAATTTAAAACTAATAAAAAAAAAAATGCATATATTTTATGTAAACTTAATGTGTATGTAATTTATACATTAATGTACATGTTTTTTACAATCTCTTGCATCTAAGTTAGATAAACTTTTGTGTAAGAAAAATAAACTTATATCTTTTTAAAGGTCAACCTAAAATCAAGAAAAATATTTTTTATATGCTGTCATGTTGGATTAGGTTTATGTATTACACACGTATCAGACAAAATAAACATGTCTCATAATTGTTGATGAATTAGTAAACATATATTGATAATATTCTATTACAAATATTCACATTAGTTTTCACAGACAATCGAATCATATGACAACATTTATTGCACAATATCACTGTTTACTGGTTTCAAATTATTTATATTACCATATACTTTTTATTTATTTAATTTACCTGCCCAAAGCTATGGAGAAAATTTTTTCTTGTTTCTACAAACAGCATAAATTTTTTTATTACACTGAATGCATCTTGTGGCATTTTAATTTTCAATTTGTTCTTTAAATAAATCTACATACCAAACTCTAAACAACTAGATAAAAAAAAACATTCTTCTTTGAAAACAACACTGTTTATATTAACAATAACTACTTTATTAACTCCTTATCATTTAATAAAATTATTAGGAATCAGCATGTGCAACTTGTTTAGACAAAAGTTCATCTATATATGATACAGAAAATCTTGTCCTGAAAAAAACATATATATTACAAGTAAGTTAAGGTAAAAATGTTCTTTTGCTTTTAAGACACTGTAAATAAGACAAATGCGATTCTGCCCAA
>NC_088930.1:53830000-53917500 GCF_038396675.1 Hydra vulgaris
TATAATTGATAGCTTTCATCATTGTTGCAATATAATTGATAGCTTTTATCACTGTTGCAATATAATTGATAGCATTCATCACTGTTGCAATATAATCGTTAAATAGTAAAATAATTGAAGTTGATTTTTGTTTAGATTAGTTATTTTTGTTATTTATTTCGATTATATTTAATCAACTACTCATGAAGTAAAGTTTTGTTATTATTGTTATCTTTATTTTGAAATTTTCAAAAAATGTGTTTTTTAATGTTTTGGGTTTATTGTCAATTAGCACTGGGTGTCCCTATCCCATTATCATTTTTCTCAACTAATGTAATTATTTTTATACTTTTTTCAACTATTACTTTTATTTCATATTTTCAGAAAAATCATAAGTTTCCATAATTTTTTCAGACTGTTTTTAGTAAGAAGGATCCATATCTATATTTTTAGTAACAAGATTCATATTAAGAATGGTAACAGAAGTGGAGGTCCATTTTTCACTCTTGTAATTGTTTTTTTAACTACTTTCAAATGTGTGTTTTTGTTATTTTTTAGTGTTTTTATTTTTTGGTAATATTTTTATCTTAGCTATTATAGTGAAAAAAATTCATTCGTTTGCCTACTGCTTTGCGGTAAGGGATCATCCATAAAATATATCACACAATTTTTGACTCTTTTTAACCTTAGAGCGTGATGTAATTTATGAACGACCCCTAAGGGGGTTTGCATTAGTACAAAATTGTATCTTTCATTTATCAGTTTGTAATTGCTTTTTTTAAACATAATAATTCTCATGTTTAAAAAACATATCATAATATTCTTTTTTGGCTGAGTTTAAAATAGCGTCAGTTACCTTTTTTAATTTACTGCTTAAGTTGCACTTATAATGTAAATGTGCAAGTAGCATATTTAATACTATTAAGACATTACTTTTAGTAATTGTTTTTATTTAACATGATACTTAAAAAAGTATAAGCAAAAACATGAATATTACAATATTTACTTTAATCAGTTATAAAAAACTATTTAATATATTTAATCATGCTGACTATAAAACATGCTGTTTTTTAAAAGTGTATAAAATTGTTATTGTGAAAAGCTATGTAAAACAAAAAAAAAACAATAGTGTGAAGTTGATTTGTCAATATAAAAAGCTTGTGTTATTATAAAAGAACTTTGCTACATTGTTTTATTGCTATTTTATACAGTTTATAACATTAAAAATATCAAACATATTTAAAATAAAACAAAGTAAATAGATAGAATTAATCTAATTAAGAAACTAGAATTGATGATAACATTATCATAAAACTTTCCTTAGTATTATAGTATATAGTATATATAGTTCCTTAGTACTATAGTTTATAGTATAGTAGTCTTAGTATATGCTATTTATTAGTAGTCTTAGTATATGCTAAGTATGCTATTTAACAAGTCTTAAAAAATTTTTTTCCTCCATAAATGTTAGCATATGCTTTATTTTAATTATTAAAAATTTTTTTTTGAACAAAATTAGAATAATTTCTTTTTTTTTTCAATTTAAATTTTCTATAATTTAGTTTTTATTTCACTTGTTTAATGTTTGCAATAAAATGTTTGCAATAAAATGTTTCTACTTTTTAGACTATTTTCAAATACAAAAACCATGAAACCTTTACAAAAAATATTACACTATTAAAAATGTTTACGATTTAAACCTTTCTTCCTCAATTGCAATATCTTCTAAATCTGATATTGTTACTGTAGCTAGATCTGTTTGATTTTCAGGAATGATCCTTGCTATGCCACTGGGTATTACAGACTTTGCTGCAGTTTCCATTATATTAAATTTAAAAATATTTTTGGCAAGAATTAAAATTCTTTTAAACTTAAAAATTTTTTTTTTAATTTTAAATTCAATATTATTTGAATAAGAGAATTTTAGAAGACTTCTCTTGTTCAAAAAGATTTTTTTTTTTAAATAAATTCCTGAAAACAACTTGCATATTTATAGAAAATAATTTATCTTGATATCGCAATAAATAAAATGAAAATTTTAAAAAAGTGGTATTGCATTTTTCATATTCTATTCAAAATTTCTTGTTAAAAGAAATTTTGAATAGAATATTCAAAATTTCTTAGCTAGAAGCTTATTATGTGTTAACATATAAGATAAAATAAATAGAAATATTTATATGGCTAACTTTCATGTGTTAACAACATATAAGATAAAAATAGAAAAATGGTTGCTTTGATTTAGTTTATAGGTAAATTTACTGTGGTGTATGTTATCCATTTAGTAAATTACACTAAATTTAACTTTAAAATAAAAGTAGGATATTACTTGTTTTCATGCAGAGGTTAAAATTAAAACTCAAAAATGCTTTATGTTAAATGAAAACATCCGCATAAGAGAGCAAATGATCATACTTCTATTTAAAAGTTTAATTTAGCATGACGTACCTAATGAATGACCTCTAATAAAAACCTCAGACAAAAACATATATTTTTTAGAGCACCCAAAAAAAATTCTAAATTAAAAATAAATAAAAAAAAAAAAAAAAACAAATAAAAAATAATAAGAAAACAAAAAAAAACAAAAAAATTGCAAAAAAATGTACTTTTTTAACTAAATACTAAAATAAAGTTAATAAAAAACAAATTGCGAAGATGTGAAAAACAATCGTGATTCATGATACACTTAATTCAAGCCCTGATATGTGAATACTCACATATATTGGTACACAAATATTCACCATAAATTGGTACACAAATTCAACTTTTTAATCATTGTTTCAAAACACATTATAATACAGAAGTATTTTATATTTTTGTTTGTTTAATACTATATATAACTGCTATATAAATACTATGTATATAGTGACTGGTGACAAGTATAATAATTGCAGAAATTAATATTTAAAAAGAAAAAAAAAATTGTATAAATTTATCTATTTACTAGTGTTACCTAGCAACTTTAACTGATTTTGGTTGGTACACATCTAGTGTTTTCAACAGTTGTTGCATAGTATTGCCAGTATCAACTATATCCTATAAAATAAAAAGTTGAACAAAAATAATTTTCTTTGAAATGACAGATCTGTGAAGCTTTCTTAAACCAGAATTTTTCATTTTATCTAGGAACTGAGAGAATTGTGAAGTTTTTATTTTTAACATTATTAAAACGATCATCATTAACTAGGAAATCTTCTTCAACATTTTTTTAATAAATGTTTTATGCAAGGGTAATTATACAAAGATATTTGTATATACAGTGGTGTGCAAAAGTTTCTTAACAGTAAAAATTTGTGCTCTAATTTATGATAAAAAATATTTAAGATTTTTAATTCATTGTGAGATATTAGAATGAAGATATATATGGAATAGAATATAGGAAACTGAACAATACAATTAAAAAAATATCATTGATACTGATTTTCATTTTTAATGAATAGGTATTTATTATAGCTGTTAGATTTATGATTTATGTTACAAAATTTTTTAGCACTTTGTGCTATGCGAAAAATGATTAGTCCACATGTTTTTAGATTATTTATGTTAATATTGGTAGCCATACTCTTTGCAGCCAAACAAGGTTGGAGCATTGACATATTACTATTAAGTTTATCAGGGTAATAACCAGATAAACTTAATAATAGTATATAATATTGAAAAAATTATGAGGGTAACACCCTTAACCCTGTTAAATTATTATTGTATTATTATTGTATTCTGTAAATCATTATTAGTGATAATTTTATTACTATTTTTTGTATTTATTAGCAAGGATTATGTCTAAAAATAATAGGCTTAATAATTTCTGAAGTCCAGTACTTTTTTCCCCCCCCAAAAAATTTTAAATTTGGAAAACATTGTTTGAGCTCCTAGATTACTGAATTTGAGCTTCATAATACAGGAAAAGAAATGAATATGAATTCTAAATGAATGAATATGAAAGCAAATGAATATTTTACTAAAAACATCTTTTTTGGGATTTTTCTATAAGATTGAACTGTTCAAATTTAATTATTCAAAAAAGGAACAATAAATAAAGACTGAATTAAAGAAAGCAATTTAAAAAAAATCCAGTAAAGAAAGTCATACATACCTCAACAATTAAAACATTCTAAACAAACAAAGAAAAACATATAAACATAAAAAATAAATAATTAGTAAAGAAACAAGTGTAAACATTTATAACCTTTCCTTTGAGTGATTCCAAACCATCAACTCCCATAATTTTTAACTCTCCACTTTCTTCATTCTAAGATTTTAAAAGCAAATGAAAATTAAAAAGTGACGAAGATGAAGTAAAATATCACTAACAAAACTGTCAATAACTGACAGAGAAAAAAAGAGGTAAACAAATCATAAAATTTTAAATGCAACTCACTGTATAACTTTTTAATCTTAAGAAATCTAAACCAATTTGAAACGATCTTCCTAAAATTTATATTTTATCACTTAAAAGAAAAAGTTTAAGTTAACATATAAATTAAATACTTAAAAGAAAAAGTTTAAGTTAACATATCAATTTAATAAAAATAGTAAAAGATTATTTTACTCAAATTTTGTGATTGAAAAAAGTGATTGAAAAGTCTGACAAAAAATTTAAACTTTTCAAGAAACTTTGTTAATTAACCTTAAACTTACATAAGTTTTATTTACTTTATTAGCTTCCATAATATTAAGAAACATTAATTTAAAAAAAATCAAAATCTGATTTTTTAAAAATCTTTAATTTATTAGAGTAATTTAATGTTACTTCGCATATCACTCAATCTCGCCGACGATCTTTGATTGCTTATATGTCCGTTAACACACACGCTACATCATCACAAAGACATTTATTTAGAGCAGCAACCTTTATCAGCATCATAACAACCAACCTTTATCAGCATCATAACAACCAACCTTTATCAGCATCATAACAACCAACCTTTATCAGCATCATAACAACCAACCTTTATCAGCATCATAACAACCAACCTTTATCAGCATCATAACAACCAACCTTAGAGGAACCGTAAATAAAGAATTATCACTTTAGGAAAATTTGTTGATTTTTGCTAAGTTTTTTGCTACTTAATTTGCCGAATTCAATCCAGCTAATGCAAATCTACTGAGTTAATTAGTTATTGTGCATTTTAGATTATAATTTTATTTTGTTCTCCACATTTTATTCTCTAATTGTTATAACATTTACAATCGTTTGAAATAGTAGAATATGCATAAAGTTGTTTTCTGCTCAACCTCCCAAATTAACTTAATCTCGCCCACAGAATAAATATATTATCGCCCAATGCATTCAACCTTGCCCTAAATGTAACATGCTGTATAAATTCTCGCTGGTGGACAAGAATTTATGCAGCATGTTACATTAAGACATATTTATGAGATTTAACTCTTTCGCTACCAGCAGTTTAAAAAAGAATACCTTTCGCCATGACTCCTATTATTTTTTGATTAAATTAAGATGACATATTTAAAAAATAATCCAAATTCAAAATCATAAAATGTAAAGGACATATTAAGGACTTCATGTTTTTGATTGCTTACAAAGAAGTATATTTTATATGTATTTTTGTTATATATACTATTGAGGAAATTATTCTATAAATTAATTACCCTTAATTCAACATTGTCATTATTGTAAAATTGAACCCCAAATTTACTTGGTGCTTTGACAAAAATTGATGATATCCACGTTAATGTATATTTGATTGCCTTCAAAACAATACGCTTCCTATGTGTATTGTTCTCAACAACATGTCAAAAAATATATCTGAACATCAAAATCAAGCATTAACAAAAGAAAAAGAAGTTACTGAAATCAATTGTTCTTTGGTTAGTATTAGACTATTTTATTTTTGCTAATACTACTGCTAATACAATAAAAATCTAATACAATAAAAATTTGCTAATACAATAAAAATCATTATTTAAAACTTTAGCTAACAACTTTGATGCTCATATTTTATGTACAAATTGATAAAAATTCCAAATGAAGTATAAAATTTACTAACTTGCATTTCAATAGTATTATTTATTGTTTTCTTAGGAATTCCAATCATCAATTGTTCAAGAAAATAATTTTTCAGACTTGGATGCTTCTATGGATGCTGGAAAGGTTGCTACTCTACTAGAACAGCTACAAAATGGTACTGAAGAAGATAACACAATTCACTGTTTGCTACAAATATTTTTATAGCAACTGCAACTTTTAATAAATTTTAAAGTAATTTAAAGTCTTTAAAATTATTTAAATATTAGTACTTTTATTGAATATATGTTTTTATATATGTGCAGGTGATGGAGATGATGATGTCTTGGCATATCCTAAAGCCACCGCACAAAAAAAGATAGCGGACAGACAAAGTCAGCTAAAATACTTTGTTTTAACTTCTCAAGAAGGATACTCAGCAAAGCTGAAATATCACCAGGACAAAATCGAAAAGGAAAGAGAAAAATGCGAAAAAAAACAACTGCGACTTATCAATGCTGCTAAGCGACTCAAAGAAAAAGAAGAAAAAAAAGTATTGGCTGAGAAAAGAAAATTAGAAAATCATGCTAACAAGTCTACAGCAACAACAAAAAAAGAAGTTCAATTTACTATCATCTTTATTGCAACCATGGGTTGGTCCCGAGAACAATACTGACTAATATGTACTAAATATTTAAAAATCTTTTTCATATAATAAAAAATGCATACAATTTCGTATTATATATATAAACTTTTTTATTATTTTTATTTAAGAATACTCTAATGGTCTTATCACAAAGCACTACCACTAGGGCATAAGCATTTAATGAGTTGGTTCCCTATTTCGAGCCTAACTGATAACATATAATTGCTTCAAACAGTATTCGAACTCGCAACCCTTGTATTACAAATCCCATCCAGATCCAGGTCAGAATCTAGGGATAGTAAACAACCAGGGCTATAGCTGGGGCCAGGTTTGATAACACATAGCCGCAACCGGGGATGAGTTTATGATCAGTGCTGCATTAATATTGATAGATCCTATAAAAATGTTATTTTTAATTGAAATTTATGATATGAGTTATAATTAAAAACATTACTTTTATAGGATCTATCAATATAAATGCAACCCCGGTCACAAACTCAGCCGGGACTGCATTAAAATTGATAGATCCTATAAAATATTGTTTTTAAATAAAATTCATATCATAATTTTGATTAAAGATAACATTTTTATAGGATCTATAAATATTAATGCAGCCCTGATCATAAACCTGGCCCTGGGAATGGCTATGTGTTATCAAACCTAGCCCTTGCCCTGGTCGCTTACTATCTAGGGAGGGATGAAAGTTCGCATTCATAAAAACCCCATGGCTTTTTACTTTTCTAATTAAAATAGTGAAATTAAGCATACAAATTAACTAACGAGATTTAATCTCACCAACCTGTATATAACATCACCCTTGGCGAGTATAAGTTCTTTTTAAAAGGCACACAGTGGGCGACTTTAAACCAACATGGTGAGATTGAGTTCAAGTAGGTGAGATTCAGTGCTTTTGACACAGTACAGTTTTAAATGGTAATGCTAAACACTTTTACAAAGTCTACAATAGTCTGCATAGTTTTGTAGCTGAAAGACTAAGCTATCGAATGATGTATTGTGCAGCAGTGTAGGTTTATAAAATGCCTTTCATTTTTGTCCTTCCAATACATTCACATTCTTTTTGCTTCCAATAGATAGTTTTACTACTAATAATAAAATGCATGAAGCACCTGCATCTGCTTGTATCTTCTATAAAGTTCTGATGGACATCAATCACAACTACTATTTTATCTCGATACAAAATGACCATTTTGGCACACCCTGAATATTTGGGATCCTAATATTGAAAAAAAATTCCCATCAAATCCTTTTAACCAACGATTGTGTATATTATAATGTTCTCATATTACCAAAAATTGAAATCATAGTTAGAAATCCAACAGATATATTTTAATTTGGATATTTTGTGCAGAAAGTTAAATTTGACTGTTATTTAATGATAGATATCACCTCTTAAAAATAAAGCATTTTACAAATTTTTATTTATCATAAAAATAATTGATCACACTAAATTATGTATAGGTACTTATAAATCAGCCAAGTGATAAAAATTTTCCAACCTGTTCAATTTCGACTCCATTGTTGTAAAAACCATCAGAAAGCAAACAGCAGAGTGATTGTTTGACCTCCAAAATTGCCAAAACCGATGGAAAAGAGACGTCCTCAACAATTCAATGAAGGCCAAACTAGTTCACAAACTCCTGCAGCTGAAAAAAGGTGCACAACTTGCTTATCTGTGCTTGCTCGCCAACATCTTTATCATTGTACACAAGAAAAACGCTATGAAAACCTCAGAGAACTTGCACTGGTAGACCCAATAAGTGCAGAGCAAATTGCATCCACTGTGATTTCAGGCAAAGATGCATCACCAAAAAGAACAGTTTGGATCAGCCAACCACAAGGAATGCAATTGGCTTTCAGAAAAGGTAAATGTACAATAATATTTTTCCCAATTATTATTTTAATATGATTGGCATTACAAAATGTAAATAATATAATTCTAATTTATGTAATTTTTAGAGTCATGCTGCACAGCAACACTTTCCTGATCCTTTTGAGAATTCAAAACATGGTTTCAATGCAAGAGAATACAGGGATTTTATACACTGGAATGAGGAAACTTGGATCTTGAAACCAACTATCAGCAAAAATAGCTGCATTGATCACCACAAGATCTGCATCATGGCTCTTGTGGTGGCTCTTTCTCGAAAGTGAATTTAAGCTTAACAGACTCAAAGCTCAATGAGTCTGAGCCACATAGCCCTCTTCAAAAGTCAGTCAAACTTTGGTCACAAGAAGGCCACAAAAGCACAGGGGTTAAGCAACTGATTGTGGCGATTTGCAGAAAACACACAAAAAAACTTTAAAAATGTCAAGATAATTTTTAAACTGATAGTTGGGGACAAAGCTTGCTCTCTCAGCTCCTTGGTTATCTTGTGTGACATGAGGCTTGGAAACATAATTTCATAGTAACAAACACCCATGTTGTTGGTGTGAAATTGTCTTCAAAACTCACTGCATGTGGAAAACTTTGCACCTTTGGAAGCATTAGACAGCAATACCAGAGTTTTGCTTAATCTGGAGGTGATTTGAAAAATGCCAAAACTTTCTTTAACGCTGTTCATCCTCCTTTGCTTCTTTTTCATGATTAAAAAGTTGTTTTAGAAGTACTTCCTCACATACAACTTCATTTACTTCTTGGTAAGGTCAATCCCATTGTGGAAAACCTGGTACAAAAATAGATGAAAGCCATGGATTGGCTTCAATCTATTCACATTTCCCTTCAACCCTACCACGGTGGCCATTGTAGTGGCCACTGTGGTAAGGTTGAATGAATTTTTAATAAAGTTAGAAATCAAACATATATCAGGTGATACATGTTTTACAACAGTTAATGCAACTAATAATGAATAACGCTGGACTTCGGACCACATAGGTGATTTTCATGCTGAAATGTACCTTGCATGTGTCTACGATAATGAGTCGAGGGTATCAATTCCTTAAATTTTTTTGATAGCAGGAAATTTAAATATAATTTCCCTGAATCCCAGGAATAAATCCTTTCTTAAACAAATATATAAACACGAGATTAACTTTTAATAACATTCATTTTTAAAATGTTATTTTATTTCAAATTTGTATACCTTAGGGTGGAGTGATTTAAAAAATTTTTAATTCCTCGCTATATTCTAAATTCTTGAAAATCCTAATATTGTTGAAATTTTTTCAAAAAAAGCAGAATAATATGCTGATTTGGAAAATAATATTTGTTTTTATTTGAAGGAATAAAAACAAATATTATTTCAATTTATTCTTTAAAATTTTTAAATAAAACAGGGGTTTTAGGTATATTTTTGCAAATATTTTTTTTGTTAAAATTTTTTTTTTAATAAAATTATTATTTATAAAACATGCATTTTTTACTGCTTTTTTTGAGTCCAAGGGTTGATATGGTTTAGAAGAAGAACAATTCAAAAAAATTTTTTTGCTATGAAAAACGCAGGCGAAAAGACAAATGTTGGGTTCCTGTTGTAAATGTTTTAGCAATAGTAAATACTCTGGTTGCACAATGTCAATCAGCAAGAAGCTTTCAAATTTCTGAGCAACTTTTTTTTGAGTTCAAGTTTATTCATATGTTAAAAAAAAACCCTTTTATTTATATCTTTATTTTAAAATCCACTTTTAAACTCCTTATTTTAAAAAGAACAAATAAAAAAATTTTCACATTAAAATGTTCATCAATTTTAAAGATATTGACATTTTAAGGCTTAAGGTGTTTTTTTAAGGGGATATAACTTCTTTAATTTTTAATTCAAATCACATTCTCTTGTGTCTTCGGTTTTATTTGCTTTATTAATATTGAAATTTTCTTTAAAGTATTTTTTTTTGTTTGTAATTTTGAAGTCCAAAATGGCCAAAAATAATTATTTTTGTAAAATAATTTATTTTTTTTTACTATTAAAAAATATTGAAAACTTGACAAAGTTTTATATGATTTATTGCCTTTTTCAACTTTTTCAAATTTAAAACTTTTCAATGTTTTAAATTTTAAAACAATTAAGAATATTTTAAAGGTTCTAAAGCTTAAAGAGTATAATATATAAATACTCAATACTTACAAAAACTATGAAAAAAGCCTTTATTTAAAAAGCCAAAGTTTCTCAATAAATCATATAAAAACTTTAATATCAAATATTTTAAACATTTGCAATTTTTAAGTTAGCCATCTTTAAATTGTTTGTTAATTTAAATCTTTTAATGCAAATGTAATAAAAAATTTTCAAAGGGCAAAAAACAAAAACTCTGCTTCTAGTTCAGCAGCTGATGCCTATTGGAATGAAGTAGTCACTGAAGGCAGCATCCAAATAATCTTGCCTCCATAACATCAAATTACAACCACAAAAGGCTTGAAATACCCTATTGCCTTTAAAACATTCTGCATCAAAAAAAAAGAAAAAGAAAAAGTGCTGGAGTGAAAGTTTCCATTGTTTATCATCATATCCAGAGTTAACAACTCTGGAAAAAACAATAAAATCAGAAGCATTATCAAGGTAGCATACTGTAACAATAATTAAAAACCTTTACAAATAATAACTTCAGATCAATGAATTAATTTTTAAGTAACTAAGAAACCAAGTAACTTATGTCTACATAAAAACTTCAGATCAATGAAAGAATTTTTAAGTAACTAAGACACCAAGTAACTTATGGCTACAAGTACTTTAGGATCAAAGAGTAATTTAGGGTCAAAAAATAGTCCCAAAACAAAAAGTCATTAAAAGTATATTCAACAAATTCTAGAGTAGATTTTATTTGTTTTTATAACTTGAAAACATACCAGAGCTGCAGTTTATGGCACCTATATAATTCATTAGGTCTTGGCTGAAACGAAAACCACCTTTTAATATACAGAGCAGGATCATGGACTCTCCTTCAAATCCTTCATGGATATCACGAGCCATGCGTTCAATTCTAAAAAAAAAGCTTACAAAAGTAACATCCTCATTTAGAAAAATGTCATTCTATTTTTAAAAGAAACAAACAAACAAAAAATTATTATAAAGACTTAATAAGCTTTAATAAATAACCTATCAGCAATTAGTCCATGTGGAATAAGAATTGAGCCAATTGAATCTTCATAATGGCGAGGAACGCTAAAATGGTCTACAGAATATAAATGACCATTGTCCTCAACCTATACGATAAATAAAATCAAATAAACAACTATGAAACTAGTAAACATTAACTTTCAAGCAATAATTTTTAAAAAATAATTTAATTACTATTGGTAAAAATAAGTTAAAAAAAAAACAAATTAAATTTATTTAACAAAATACCTTAACAAAGCAAACAACAACAACAAAAATAAAACTTAATATTAAGTAAAAATAAACTCAAAAGAAAAATTTAATAAAAAATTATTACTAATAGATGTACGAATAGATGATACATTTTCCATATAAACTCAAGCAAACTCTAATGTACAAATCCTCTACTTTTGTAGAGGAGTTTTCAAGTTAACAAGTTACTTATACAAACATAACTTTATAGTTCATTAACAAATATATGGACCAAGACTATATTAATAATTATTTATGTGACACAATGGGTAGATTTTAAGTATTTATGTGACACAATGGGTAGACTTTAAGTAGTTTATGTGACACAATGGGTAGATGACAAATGTAGCCGTCAAGTTACCTAGACATGGGAGATGTGATAATAAAAACGGATTGTAGATGGTGTCATTGAATAAAAAATTAAAATCATAAGAAAATATTAAATGAGTGGTAAGATTTGAAGTAGAACAAAGTATAGATCCTCGGGGGACATGGGGAGAAACAACTAACACTCTAGGCACTCAGTGATCTACACAGTGTGTAGATCATAAGCAACAAAGAACGATATTTGATTTGCTGATGTTAGAAACTGTTAATGTCTACAGGTGTGATGGTATAGTGCATTAGTATGTTTGGTTCGGTCGTCTGGTATGGTCTTGTAATGTTTTCGTCTAGTTTCAAATCGGATGAATAGAAAGCTAAACATACTCACTTCTTTCACTTATGGGCAAGCACATCAGAGCCAGGCATAAGACGTACAGAATGGATTTCAATTGATTGAAGACAAACATTAGTCACTGTAGGCCACAAGCCACCACTCTTAGCCAAAAAAGCTACGACTTTGTACTGGTGTGAAATAATGTGCTATGAAGTGAGATTTTAGATTCAATCTCCTAGCCAGCGAGTGCTCATCTGACGTGCATTGTGGAGCTTCCAAATAAATGTGTGCGTGAGTGCCAGCTCAATAACCTAATGACCTTATCATTAGGTAATTGAGCGCTATGACTACATCCAGCGGGAAAACCATTTGTCCATTACATAATTATGCCCATTTTATTGTTGTGGTGTACATTGGAAGAAGTCGGGGATCACCAGCCACAAAAAATATATAACTGTTTACGTAACACAATGATTGAAAAGTGACCAAAGGAGCTGTCCAGTTATGTAGACCTGGGAGATGTTATAATAGAATCACATTGTAGATGATGTCATTGGGTAAGAATCAGAAATAAATGTAAAGATTATTTATTAGTAATAAAATTTCATGACTCAGGGAGAGGGGGCCATAGCTTATGCACTAGCCATTTTAAGCAAATAATAAAATAATTGCCTTTAAGTTAACAAGTCTATATAAATCAGCTGGTGTAATAATGGCTCATATGACTAAAAATATTGTGTAACATAAAACAATAAAATAAAATAAGTACATAATAAAATTGTAAGAAAAATTATAATAAATAATAGTAGGGACAGTATATAAAGAAAGAAAAAAATAAATAAATAAAAATAAAGTTTGCACCCCCCATTCAAGGTTCTAACACTGTATCTTAAGTTTATGACACAGCACGCTAATCCACCATGCTATAGTGTTGGTATGCATTTTTCTAAATAGGCTTATAAATGTGGTACAATTCATGCATGTCAATTCAACACCAACCATTTCTATACTTATTCCTTATTTTTTAGTAAGCGGTAGAAAATATTCAATATTTTTTAGTAAGTGGTAGAAAATATTCAATATTTTTTAGTTAGCGGTAGAAAAAAACCAAAATGTTTTTTTTTTAAAAACTGATCAATATTCCAAATTTTTATTATTGTATGTGTACAGTCATTCCCCCCCCCCCCCCCAATCTTAAATTATATGTAAAATTAAAGTATTAAAGTAAAATTATATGTGTTGGGATCATTACGTCTCCTTATCCATGTAGTCCTGTCATGCATTAGCCTTGATCGCTGATTTAAATTTCTAGTCACGCTATAGAGGCTGCATGCACAAATTTACTATCATAGATATGAGAGATAAATCATGTTGTACAAAACTCCACTCTTCCTCTCACAAAACCATGACAACCGAAAAAAGTGTCAATGACCACAAGTTTCAGTTTCGCAACCAATAGGGAGGTGAATTTCATAAATTCAATGCCCTATTACTCTTGTGTTTGCTATAATGGAGCTACTAATTTTTAAACAATGTTCTCTCTTAACTCCTTAACTCAGAAACATGAACATTTTTAAACAAGGACGCTGTGCAGAGAAACAGATTGAGCACAGTAATTTCTGAGGGCGCAAGGCAAATTACAATAGCAACCTCTTGATTGTGAGCCAAACATTTTACCACTAATCTACAACCACATTATATTTATGGTGCCCAAGGGGACTCCTTCAACTATAAATGATGTTAATTAATTGCATTGAATTAAAAATATGTTCAGAATGTTTATGACTAAGAAAAATCACAATGAAATTGTTATGCCAACTGATTTATTTGAAGTTGGTAAAACAATATAAATGTTGCAAACTAGTTTTTATACTAACGTGTTCAACATGTCAATTATCGCCAACCTTGTAAATTATTGTCATCAGTTAAAAAGTGTTCATAATCAGGATGATTATGAACACTTTTTAAGCACTTTTGAAACATAGAAGAAAACTATTAGCATAATCACTATCATTATTTTAACAGAACATTATACTATCATTATAACAGCTTCATTATGCTATCTATCATTATACTATCTTTCTGGAAAAGTCCTAGGCCTGATCAACACTATGCATTAAATATCCTAATTTTCTTATTTTATATTATCATATTTGTATTTTTAAAACAGGGTGAGAATAATAATTAGGTGATCACCCTACTGTTCATAGTCATTCTTGTTGGCGGTACATGTTGAAAACTTGTAGCAGATGTAAAATTTTCAAATCCTGTAGAATAGACAGATAAGCATAAGTATCATTTTCACCAACAAAGCTTGTCCTTGTGAAGTGTATACAAGTTTCCAACATGTTCTCTCATTGAATAGGTGGAAATGTTGCAAACTTGCTTGCACATAACGTTTGTATTTAATTTTTTAAGATTGTATGTACTTCACAAGAACAAGTGTAGTTAACTGTAGCCTAAATTTATTGCTTAAAAAAACTTTATTCACTCCCAGGCTGTGAATAAAATTTAACAATTTTTTTTTACATATAGTGTTTTGCTAGTGGTTTTGTGTTGAATTTTGCAGTTTATAGCATAAACTTTACAATATAAAAATCAAATATTAACATAAAATGACAGGTCTAAAATGCTTTGCAGGCATACAGGCAATTGAGAGAAGAGAAAACATATTAAATAACTAGTAAGCTCTTGTACTTTGATATATAGTTATTAGAATAATTTTTATTTCCTTTATAAATATTTAACTAATTTGCCCTAATATTTTAATATTATTATATATTATACATTTATATAATAATAATATTTTTTAACCCGACACCGCATACATTTTTTCCCAGATTTATAAGATTTTCCATTAACTTATCAGATTGCAGATCTCATGAACCAAAAAACCATTTATGTGCTTTAAATCCCCGGTTTTATTAGTATATTTTCTTAGAAAAACTAAACATAGGCGCATTTATTTAAATTTACACTATAAAATTCTGTTTGTTTCTTTAAATTTACAATATGCAGTGCCGGGTTAATATTTAACTCGCTCTATGGTTAAAAAAAAAAAAATTAACAACTTGCTACAAAAAATAATTGATTGGTTATTCTTAATACCACTTTGTATATAAATGCAGTGTATACAAGAGTATTTACAGTATAAAAGTTGCAATTTGTTAATAATAAAGCATTTACATGTTAAAATCAGACTTATTAGCTTTAAAATAAGTTATTTAAAAAAAAACCTAAATATATTTGGGGTATATAAATTAATAATGTATGTATTATATACTTTGATCAAATTGAAATGTGTAAAGCACTTTTTAAGAAAGTTTTTTTAAAATCTATAGAAAATTGTTTACAATAAAAATATAAAATAGATAATTATTTCTTTTTGATTACAAACATAAAAAGAAAATAATATTAAGAACAACATTAAATAACTCTGATATTAATTATATTAGCATATATTTTAATGATACATTATAATTTTTTAAAACAATTTCCATCTTTTCAAACAGTTAGTTCCCTAGTTTATAAATAATGAAAACATCTTTTTAAATGATGACAGCCATTAAAAATATTTAAAACAACGAGCAATGGAAGGAAGCATAAACCATCTGGATAAGCCATTCAGAATATCATCCACAAACATACTAGAGCAAAGACATATAGCAATGCATCTATGCTTCAAACATTGTTAGATCCCCTAAACTCTAAATAAGTGATAAGCATTCTGGTAACAGACACAACAATTAAACTATTCAAATTACAATAATTTAATAAATAAATTATTGTGCATATAAGATTATAAGTATATATGCATAACTATCATTATGCATATATTCTTATAAGTAACACATGCTTTTTTGCAGTGATATTTTTGAAAAAAAACTACTAAGTAAGAACAAACAATTGCTTAATTTACATATTGATAGGGAACCATCCATTTTAAACATTTTTTATTTGTAATTTTTTAAGGCTTGCAGTGGCTGGTTTACTCAGTGGTTTAACTCAGTAATCTACTTTTTTCAAATAATTTTTCTTTGTGTGTATTTGAAATTATTTTTGCTTCATGTTTTTCTAAATATCTTGCAGCATTTTAGGCCTTCTACTAAATGCTTTTTTGCTTTTTAAGTTTTTTTCTTAATTTTCATAGCAATACCTGACTTCAATTTAGCTGCCTGCAGCTTTTTTGTAAATGAATTTTGCTAATTTAAATAATAGTTTCTTATACAACTTGTGTTTTGAGAGTCAGGAACTTGAAAAAATAACATATTAAATAATGTTACACGACAACTTGAACTAAGTTGTTGTATATTTTCCAACTTAATAGCAACAACGTCTTAGTCGTTATTAAGTTAGAAAATCAGTCTCCTTTATCATATAAACACTATATGCGCGCTTTTAATTTTCATTAAGCTATTTTTTTAAAACTTTGTAGTATAATTTAGAAATTAGTAAACACGAAATTTTTGCTGGACAGTTTCGTATTAATTCAAAGTTTTAGAGCTTTAATAACTTTCCTTTTAAACTAATATTAGGAGGATTTTTTTATGTTTGATTAATTAATTAATTACCATATGTTATTTCCTCATTATTATGTTAATATATATCTTAATCATTATATTATTAATTTTTTTACATACACTAACCTTAATAAATTTTGGAGACGGCATGACCTGAAGGATCTGAGAATGTCCTAGCCAGCAAAAACCCTTTCAAACTCGGCAGTTCAACAAGAAGTAAATTAAGGACTAGACTAGAGTTATCAATATGAAAAGAACTTTTTTTGTTTGTTTAACCAATTTGCAGAACAAATGTAAAATGGTAAAAAATCCCTCTTTACAAATTAAAAGAGGATTTCAAACTAAGGTGACCAGGCGTCTTGGTTTTCCGGGATCATTCGATTTCCGTTGTTCGGTACATTATCACGGCGCACAGTGACTCAAAACAACAAAAACATGGTAATAAACCCCTCACAACTTTTCTATAAATTAAGTGTCCTTTTTTAAATAATATTAAATTGCAATTTTTTTTTTTTCAAAAGTATAAATAATTTTTTCCTAAAACTTTTTTTTTGCATTTTATAGTAAAAAGATGTGAAAAAATTTGTTATTATTTTCAAAGAAATCTAAAAAATGTGAGATTTTTATTTAACTAAAATAGAGTACTTTTAATTTAAATAAAAGCGTATATTTATTTTGAAGATAATCTTTTGGCTCTATATATAGAGACTGGAATTACCGAAAAACGGTTCCTTCGGTAAATTTCGGTTCCTAATTTGATAAGGAACCGATAACTTCGGTTCTTTTCGATTCCTTATTTTAGGCAAGATTCGAAATTTCGGTAAACTTCGATTCCTTATTTTAAGAAAGAATCGAAATTACGGTAAATTTCGATTCCGATTCTGATAAAGAACCGATAACTTCGGTTCTTTTCGATTCCTAATTTTAGGCAATAATCGAAATTACCGTAAATTTTGGTTTCAATTTCGGTTCTTAGCGGGAAATATCGCAAAAAATCGAAAATGCTACAAAGAATCGAAATTGTTACTAAGAATTGAAAAACTTGAATTTTTTTAATTTTTATTTTCAAAAATACAGTTGAAATACAGTTGAAAAATACAGTTATTTTAAAACACTATCAGTGAGATCAGTGAAACTGTCTTTGCTGCCCTTGCGACTACTACTAGCACTGCTATAAGCTACGCTAGTAGAACTATCACTAGCTTCAGTATTAAATAAATCTTTAGATGCATCATATAAAGGGTTTTTTTTCATTGGTGATTTTTTCATTGGTGATTCAAGTACAAGTTTCCTTTTTTTAGCTCTTTGTAGTAGACTTTGAGACTGTGATTCATTTGGTTTCAAAAAACTTTTCATTTTTGTCTGTTTAGTTTATTGGGTTTGTGTAGATGGAGATGGTTGAGGTTGAGTCTGAGAAGGTGATGGTAGAGGTTGAGTCTGCGAAGTTGATGGTAGAGGTTGATCTTGAGAGGTGGATGGTAGAGGTTGAGACTGATAGCCTGGTTCACCAGGGCATTTTTTGTCCCAGGACCTTATTTTTGATTTGACTAGTGGAAAGTTTTCTTTTATGAACATTATTTTTTGAAGGGTCTCTGGCTTCATATTGTGTCTTTTATCACTAATAATATTTCCTCCTAATGAAAATAGCCTTTCTGAAGAGCATGAAGTCACTGGTGGACACAAGTATTTCCTTGCCATAGCAGCTAGTAATGGCAGTTCCTTTTGATTGACCTTCCACCATTCCAAAACCTTCACATCCTTAGCTGGCTTTTGCATAGACAAGTACCTCTTAAAAAAGAATCGAAAAAATATTTATAAGTATCGGAAATATTTATAAGAATCGAAATTTTTATTAATAAAAATGAATATCTACCTTTAGAGGAGGCTCTGATGGTCCTGCCAAAGTTGATGCATCATTTCCATCATTTTCCATGGCCATTCTCTCAAAATCATCCATATCTTCATCTAAGTTTGACTGTGCAGAAGGTAATGAAGCCTCATAAGCCTCATTGTATTCTCTGGTAGTTGGATGATTGTCTTCCAGTTGGTCTATTATTCCATCTAAATGATCTTTGTTGCCCTTGATTAATGTGATAGAATAACCTCTATAAAATGGATCAAACACACTTGCAAGATTAAAGTCATTAACTTCAGTGCCTTAATCTGGAATCCTAGTTTCCAAGTATTCTATAAACCTGGTCATTGCATCTTTAGCAATTCTTGAACCTGGAAAAGAAAAAAATATATAAATAATCAAAATTGCATAATTTGTTGATAATTATTCGAAAAGAATCTAAAGAATCGAAAGAATCGAAATTTGATAATTATCGAAATTATTAGTAAGAATCGAAAGAATCACAAAAAAATATTTTTTACCTGAAGTATTTTGTGTAACTGTCCTATGGCACATAGTAATCAATGAAAAGAGGTGTTGCTGGATCTTGTGAACTGTAGGTGTTTTATCTGAGGACCAAATCTCTGAGTATTCTTGACATTTTGCCAAGAAAGGATGAAGTTCTGCAATTACTTGAAAATCTTCATCAATTGGTATAAGTATTGTCAAGTTTGCATTCAGGCTGTTATCTCTGACAGACTTCAAACCTTGCTCATTTCTTAACACTGACTTGAACAGCATTGCATTTGAATTCCATCTTGTTTACACTGGTTGGATTAGCTTGATTGGATTACACCCTAGAGATTCACATTCTTGTTTGATTTCATACCAATCCTTAGTGCTTTGATGTGTCCTTTGAGCAAGTCTCTTGCACTTATCAACAATTACCTTAACCTCACCATTTTCTAAAGTGTCTTTCAAACAATTGTTCAACATGTGATCAACACACACCAATTGCTTGTCCAATAAAGTTGATAAACTGACAGCTGCCTTCATGTTAGCTGCACCATCAGTCACACATGTTCTTTCTAGGTCAGGCCTTGCCAAGACTTCATATTTTGAAATCATAGTGTCTAATCCTTTGGCAAGTAAAGGACCTGTTTTCCTATTTAAATGAGTCTGGCAGTCCAAACTGTACTTTTCCAACTCTGTTTTCCAACTCTGTTCCAACTTTCCAATCACTGTTGATGTAATGGAGTGTGAGAGACTCAAAAGGATCACCATTTTTTGCAGTCCAACCATCTGATGTAAAAGCTACACTTACACATTCTGGTACTTCTTCCTCAAGTTGATTGGTTATTGCCTTTTCAACATTATGATGAATCATGTCAAGCTTTGTTGTAGCAAGTATTTTTGGTGTTTTTATGATTGGTTTTGGTGCCAAATAGTTCAAGAGCAACTTCATTCCTGGAGTTTCCACAATATTGAAAGGAAGATTTGACATGATGTAGGCCAGAGTGAGAACTGTATCAAAATCAAGCTGACAGATGCTTTGTGAATCCCATTTAGTTATCTGAAATAATAAAAAAAATGTAAAATATCGAAAGGAATCGAAATTATCGAAATTACCGCAAGGAATCGAAATTACGTTAAACAAGACCTGACAACCTAATATATATGGGTAAGTTGTTGCAGTTTCTAGAGACAGTGCTAATCACTCTATCTATTAAAACAAAGAAGTTTAAAGTTAAAAGCCTCTAAAGTTTTGAAACGTTTGAAAAACACGTGTTTACTAAATCTACATGCACGTGTTAGGTGACAGGTCAAATCAAAAACTTTAAACCTCAATAACTTTGTTAATATTGAGTTTAGAGCAAAAAGGACATTAATTTGGAATCATTGAATTGTTGTCTAGTGTGGAAATTTAACTTTTTATTAATTTACAGAGTTATTAAACTTTAAAGTGTATTATAAATTTGGAAAAGGGCTCAAAAGTTTCTAATTGAATATAAAAATAGATTTCTAACATTAGTTTCATCAAAATCAAGCCCGAATTGGTAAATTGAGAAAAAAAATATTTTCTGCATGGCCCAAACGGCGCCCAAAAGATCCGAGTTTTTTTTGAAGAAATATTTTTTCTCAATTTACCAATTTGGGCTTGATTTTGATTCGAATATTTACAAATAAAAACGGTAAAATGTTATAAAAACGATTATTTAAGCTACTAAAAAATTACAATATTTTTCTCACCTTAACATACTCATCCAGAGTTACTTGAAGTTTTTCATGACCACCTTGCTGACTGGATGGTGGAGACTTTTTACTAAGGTTATTCACCCTTTTTTTACTAGTGGTTGTGGCTGGAAAGAAACCTCTCAAACTTGAAGATCTATCAAGCTCCTTTTCAACTTCCTCCCTGTCAGCAGCCAGTTGCACTACCTTGTCATTCTTTGCCTTAAGATAAGCTTTGGCTTGAATGGGATGTTGAGATCTGTATAAAAAAAGATTTAAATTAAATAATTATAGGGATAGGAATCGAAATTATCGAAATAATTAAAAATATTGAAAAGAATCGAAAAAATTAAAATAACTCCTATAGATGGCGCTATATTAAATTAAATGTAACAAACAATATTACTGTTAGCTGTTACTGTATAATAAATAATAATCAGTGCTTATGTTTATTTAATTATTCAGAACTATTGTTATTTTTTTATTTTTTTATAAAGTAAATCTTTACTTAATATTAACTTAAATTGCAAAAATTCTGAAAATATTAAAAAGAATCAAAATTACCGAAAAAATTGAAAAAATATTACTTACCCTAAATGTTTACTCATTCCTGATGTACTTCCATGGCAGCAAGTTAACACTGCTTGACATTGATTACAACTTGATTTATAAGTTTTCTTTTTGGTGACAGAATTCACTGTCACCTCTGGTAGTTTGGTAAAGTAATTCCAAATTGCATTATTAACTTGAGACACTGTTGTAAATTGTAATGTTGTTGTTGTTTGTAAGAGTTGTTTGTGAAACAATAAATTGTAACTGATTAGATTTTCACAAAACCCCACTATTTATACTGGTAAAGGGGAATCCCTTAGGGGAGGGAAATTAAATTTGAATGAATTTGAATTTAATTTCGCACGCCATTATTAAAACGTATTTGTAATAAAAACGATTCTTTACAATAAAAACGATTTTTTAATTAATAATTGAAATTTACCGTTTTTATTACAAAGAATCGAAATTACCGAAATAATTGAAAATATTGAAAAGAATCGAAAATATTGATTATAACGGAAGTATATTATTAAAAAAAAAGATGAGTAATCAATTTACGGTTCTTTTCGATTCCTATTCTGATAAAGAACCGATAACTTCGGTTCTTTGCGATTCCTATTCTGATAAAGAACCGAAACCTTCGATTCCTTTCGATTCCCCGAAAAATACCGAAGAACCGAAGAACCGAAGAACCGTTTTTCGGGAACTTCAGTCCTTATCTATATATTTCAAATTTACTAAAAAGAAAAAAAAAAGTCTGATTTTTTTGTTAAAGTTTAAAGCCTTTTTATTAAAAAAAGGCAGCAAGTCATTGTATTTTTTTGATTTATATATCAGCTAAAAAAATGTTCCACCGAGTTCCAAAAAAATACATATATTTTGTAGTTAATTAACATTTCTTCTTTTAAAATATAAAGGGATTACTGCGATTTCATGTGGTATTGGAAGTTATTAAAGGAATACAAATGTTGTTAAACACTTAAAAACCTTGTTTTCCGCCATTTTTGAAAGTATTTTGTTATAATTAAAACAAATGAAAATAGCGGGAAACTTACATTTTAATTTTTTACTGGCTCTAATATAGTTTTTAAATCATAAATATTAAATATAGTTTTAAAAAAACGTGCTTTTGTCATTATATACTATTTAAAAGTTTGTTAAGATATTTATTGACAATTTTAAAGAACGATTTATTATTCAATAAGTACAACATATTTGAAAAAGCTTAACTGAACAACTTCATTATTTCCTGTAATATATAGTTAACTTAGTAATATAGTGTTTTTACAGGATGTAACAATGTGACAAATGTTAAAGCCATAACAAAATAAAGTTTTAAACAGTGTAAATAAAAAAATATATAATGTAATTTAAAATGTTTCTGATATATAGGTTTTATTATATTGATGGTTCTTAAAAACAATAACAACAAAATGATTAGATCTTATCCCAATTATACGTGAATTAGGAGTGAATAAATTAAGATTATGGAAGGATTTAATACTGAATACTGAAGAAATTCGCAAGGAAAACTTAAATAAAGTAAAGGTTGCTTCAGTTATATTTATTTCAAAGGTGAAGAAAAAACTAAAACAATGGACAAATACGAGACAAGCAACACAAGTATAGAACTTAAAAGTGAAGAAAATCTTTTTAGTACAGCTTTTGTGCCTCTATTGCTCAAAGTAGAAAATGGCGAAATTTGGAAAAATGGAAATCCTTCAAGTTGTCACTTTTGTAGACCTATATCTTTAATATAAAAAAGCTTTTTTATATTAGAGATATAGGTTTAATTAGGTAAAATTGGACTCTCTAGAGAGTCCAATTTTATCCAGAGAAGAAGAATCGGATCTAAAAAATCAAATAAATACCTTCAAATAAAGACGTTTTGCAAAGTTTTTGATATTGCCGGAAAAAAGGTGACCTTTAATATCAGCTATAGAGTTGATCTTACAATGTTTGATAATAAAGTAGTTAACGCACATACAGAGACAAAATCCACTCAATCCTGCAATGTGTGCAATGCTAAACCCAACGAAATGAACAATATTAATTTATTAAAAGCAAAAACTGAAAATGAGTCAGCCTTGGGGCTCGGATTTTCAGCTTTGCATTGCTGGATAAAATGCTTGTAATTTATTCTTCAGTTGAGTTATAAATTTGAAATTAAAAAGTATAAGCCAAAAACAATTGAGGAAAAGTTATCTGTAGAGTTAAAAAAAAAAAAGAGATTCAGGTACTCTTCAGAGAACGGTTAAACCTATATGTTGACATGCCTAAAACTGGGTCTGGAAATACCAATGACGGCGATACTGCCAGAAGAGCATTTAAAAATAGTGAAGCTTTTTCTGAAATTACTAAAGTTGGTTGTGATATAATTGAAAGATTGCATAATATTCTCATAACCATATCTTATGGATATCCTATTAATATCAATGAATTAGATTTATACTGCACTGAAACAGCTAAACGTGTAGTGAGTTTGTACGACTGGTATCTTATGCCTCCTACTGTACATAAACTGCTACTGCATAGTTCTTCTATATCACATAAATTACCTTTGCTAATCGGGGTATATTCGGAAGCTGCATTGGAGAGTTTAAATAAACAGATAAGAAATTCTAGACTTAAGCACACGGCAAAAATATCAAGGTTAAACACAATGATGAATCAGATGCACTACCTTCTAGTAAGATCAGATCCAAAAGTATCAAGCATATCTTTTAGAAAACATAAGAGCTATCGAGGAAAACCGTTACCAGACGAAGTTATTAAACTAGTTGTAATGTAAATAATAAAATAAATGTAACAAAATATAGTTTTTTTTCTCTATGTATCAACATCCTTTAAAAACCATTTTTTTTTTAATATCAAGTAGAGCAATATATCAAGATAATGTGTTTGTTTTGAAGATTCTAAAACTTTAAGAAAAATTTTTTTGTACGCGTATAGTCACCTTTAACGCGCGCATACGCGCATTATACGCGTCGAAGCTGCGCATAAAAAAAAAATTTATCAACAAATTTGAAATCTTTGAACCAAAAAATATTATTTTGATATATAACATTGTTTATTTACAATTTATGTCAAATTTTATTTAATTTTTGCCGTTTTTTGAACGTCCTGAGTCACTATGCGGCGTCCCAAAAAAAGTCATCGCGGCAGTCAATTGTTTTGAAACACAATTTTTTTATAATATACTTTTTTTATATATAAAATTTTTTTACTTTAATAAAATCAAAAAATAATGTTTTATGCCATTTGTTTTTTAAGAAGTGCATTCACAAAAAATTCTCTTTAATATAGATTAAGGATGCTGTTAAAAATCGATATAGATATTTATTAAAGATAGGACCTATCTTTAGGTAGATCTTTAAAGAATCTAAAGCTTCAAAACTTATCTTTATTAGAGGATCCTAAAGCTTTAGGACCTATATTTATCAGAAGTACCTATCATAGATACCTCTGAAAATTCGTTTCCTAAATTATTAAGGCTTTATATGGTATAAAAATCTTTTCTTATGCATTGAATTTTTTAAAGTTCATATTATTTAGTGTTACGTTTATAAAATATATAAGTATATAAAAGAAACACTGAACAATGTGAACTTTAAAAAATTCAATTCATAAGAAAAGGATCTTAGTTACAAAGTTCTTTCCAGATATAAATTTGTGTTTTTTATATCTATGAGTACTTGTTAGTGCGACTTTAAATTAAGGCAATGAAATTACCAAAAAATATAACTATATTTTACTATACTACTACTTAGTAAATTACCGGAAATATTGTCTTGAAATCGAAGCTTTAGGAATAATATTGACAGCATCCACAGTCGGTGGCGTAGAACCAGCATCCACAGTTGGTGGCGTAAAAATAAAATCCATGCTAGGTGCTATAAAAGTTGAAGCTGGAGTGATAGTTTTTGTTGTAGTTTTAATCATAACATGCTGTTTTACATTCACAGCATTTGTGTACATCTTACACTTAACGCTATTCTGTTGCGGAATAACACAATTTGTGTACCTGGTACATTACTCCACAAAAGATCAGCATTCAGCTCATTGCATTTGGTTTCAATTTCATTAGGTGAAATGACAGTAACATTTGTATTGCTCTGTACAGATTTAACAGCAGCAGCAAATGATAAAGCATTTCGTATTACAAACTTTCTGGATAACACTTGACGATGGGCAATTCGCTTCGCATTGCAATCTAGCGCATCATTTGGCCCTTTGCTATGACTGGTTGCAAAGTAATTCCACTGTAGCTTTAGATCAGAAACTTCCTTCAAATTTATAGACAGAATAAATACAAATTTAATTTTGTACTAACTACTTGGTCCATCGGTCTATATCTGCACAGTATCAACTGTGGGTAAAGACGATTAGATAAACTCGAGAATTTTCGCAGTATATGCAGCGACGGATTGTTTTTCATGATCACGACAGTCTGAGACAAATATTTTTGAAATTATTTCAGAGCGATGCCAAATCATAATCGTGTATACAGTTATTTGTTTTTGTTTCCAGTGTACTGACTGGATCTCGTCCTGAAAAGTTGCAGTATAGTTTTCTGCAAAATCCATCTGCAAGATACAAGATGTACTGTCAGGCAACTGTGCGTCAGCTTTCTGTGACTCGCAAGATATCGCTTGATGACGTTTTATGTAAACATGTTGCAGAAAGGCAATTATCTGAGATGAGATCAAATCAATTGCATCTTGAACACTACCTTCCTGCAACTCTTTTACTAAATAACTCTCATTGTCCTGATTCCACTGATACCAGGTCACTGAATCATCTGTATTCTCAAGTTTACTAGTGAAATTTTCAGTAAAAAGAGGAAAATCTTCGCACATTCCGCATTTGTTAAACATGCAAGCTTCTTGCTGTGAATTACATACACAATTTGATATAAATTCATCTGAATACGTCGGAAATATTTGTGAATATTGACGATATAAACAGTCCAGTAACAAAATAATGTTGCTATGGTATTTGAATCCGCATACGTTTTGTGGCATATCACTGGTTAAAAGTACGTTCTTTGGATGCATCGAGGCAAACTTGAATTTTCCGATAATGTTATTTGGATATTCAGATTTAAAAGTCTGGTATGCTTCAGCAACCGTCATTACAAGATGGCGTTTTTGCATTTTAATTTTGTCGCTATTTGAATAATCTGTAATGACGTCTGCCTTTACGGGCATGACTCGTGATATACTATCATTATTATAAAAGTTAGTAACGCATGAGAAATCTGCTGTTGTCACTGATGAAGGACCCTTTACTTCAATATTCAAAATATCACGAACCAATTTTCAAACTACGGCTGCTTTTTTTCGAGGACTTTTGGGAAGAGTGTTTTCGACTCTCCTTCTTGCTTTTCCAAAGGACGATAACGACTTGTAAGGAAGTTCATTTTCGATTGCAGTAAAAGGTGTAGCCAAGGAACGAGATTTATAACCACGCCATATACGAGTGGCCATATGCTCGCTTTTTAAAATTAGCTGCCTTTTCGTCGTCCATTTCTGAGCACCTTCTTTCGTAAACAATCCTTCGCTCTAGCGGCTTTGAGCATAGCAGAATTTTCTTTAACTTTTGCACGGTGCATTCGCTGTCTTTCGGCAGCACTCTTTGGTGGTAAAATGTTTTAATTAGTAATTAATAAATTATATCTACAATAGAAATGTGAAGAACAATCCTAATAGTAGATATATATTATTGGCAAATAATATAAAGGTAAAACATTAGAAAACTCCCTACAAATTAAGCATGTAAAGTTGAAGCTAAAAGTGTGTGATTCCGTTACGATATTGCGTGATTCCGTCACGCACATTAAATATTTATTCACATAAACAATATATCCAATATTCATACAATTTATTCCAAATTTTAAATATTAAGATAATATGTATTTAATTACAAAACTTTATTTAATAAAACAAAGTTTTGTAATTATTTCGTGACGGAATTCAATAAAATACAATATCGATTTAAATTCAATAAAATTATTAAATTTACTAATGGTTTCTAAAAACTAATTTTACATATTTACTGTACAATATTTCTTCTTTAAAATGATACCATTCTTACCTGTTGAATGTATTTTATAACATTAAATAATTAAAAATATATTGGAGTTGCATTTTCCACAAAAACTTCCAGGCAATTTGTAAACATACCTCGGTTTCATTAATTACCATAAACATTAATTAGCGAACTTATTTATTCATTTATTTAATACTTTCTTGTGATTAGATACATGTTAAAGCTAATTACACCATAAATTTGCTGTAAAAAATTAGTTTATAAAATCAAGTTAAGGTGACGATTTTCGTGGAATTCATGATATATAAAATAAAATTTACGTAAATCTAAAACTTTATATAAACCTATTTTATATATATATATATATATATATATATATATATATATATATATATATATATATATATATATATATGTATATATATATATGTATATATATATATATATATATATATATATATATATATATATATATATATATATATATATATACATATATTAGGGGTGTCCACTATGCAAAAAATTTTCAAAACCACCTAAATTGAATTTTCTAGAGCCCCCTCAAAGCCCCTAAAGGTAAGCCCCAATTTCCTGTTTAACCCATTAGTGCCAGTAGAGTTTTTTGTTACATTTTACGATTTATAGAGATGGCACGAATGGGTTAAAACAGTAGCACATTTTTGCATTGATTACAAATTTCATAAACAAGCAAATTAATATTATGATATTGGCACAATTTAATATGTAATATTGACTGTTATAATTATTTTGCTGTTTCCTGTTTTAGTTAAATAAATTAAAACTGAAATGTTGACAAGAAGTGGTAAAGTTGTAAAAACTGAACTCAACTCTTTGCCAACCAATTCCAGTTGTTTGTCAGACACAACCAACCAGCCTTCACCGTCGTCATCATCATCAACAACAAGGCCTGTTACTCGTGCCTTTACTAAGTTTTGGTTAATTGGACACCCATCACCATCAATAACTGGTTCCAAACTACTCGATTGCAGGCAGGTTTTGAAATTTTTTCTTTTTTTACGACGCGATGAAGAAAATATCCGAAATCATGTAACAAATCAAGAAATTGACTATATAGTAATCGACGCTGTTGTAACTTTCTAGAAACATGGCACGTATCAAGACAAAGACAAGACAAAATTCGGTGTTAGATCTTATGTGTCTCTGGAATGAGTGGAACCGCTTGTTGAAGAACAAGAATCGCGAAAGTGATGCTGGCGGAAAACGTGTTTACTTCTTGGCCAAATTGGATAGTCTTTTTGATATTGGATCACCTGATGCCATACAGGAAATCATGAAATCCAGGCTACTGACTGCCCAAAAGAAAGATGATGATGTTGCATTCTATTTAAATAAAAAAAAAGACAAAAAGGCGACCATGGACGGGCATGACAAAATCTTTGAGATTAAAGCAAAAATGAAAGTAGTCAGATATTATCGGAAAATCATACTTAGAGATGAAGAAAAAAAAAGAGTAGAAAAAGAAGGTAGGCAGTATGATCAGGATGATGAGAACATGGAAGTTAATGACAAAGAACAGAATATTAATGAAAATATTGCTGTTGCTGAAGTAGATACCGGTTTAGGGTCGGACTTGAATTATGAACATCCAATGAATAGACGAACAGAATTTGTTACTCTTCACCTCCCCAAAAGAATTATGCAATGCGAGGAAATCACTTCTGCAGCAGACAGGCTGAATTTTTCTGATAATAAAACAACTATGATTGTGTCTTCTGTAATTAAAGCTGCTGGTGGAAACTTGGACAATTTTGATATCTCCAGATCGACATCTCGTCGAAGTAGAATGTTAAATTGACAGAGGATTGCTGAGAGTGTTATAGAAAATGTGAGGCTCAACCCACCCCAGTTTGGTGCCCTTCACTGGGACGGAAAATTGCTAAAACACATACTAGTTGTGCAACATGAACAATTAGCTGTGCTTGTGTCGGGTGCTCCAGAATACAGTGAGGGAAAATTGCTTGGTGTTCCCGTTCTCGTTGATTTGAAAGGAGAGACTCAAGCAAATGCAACATTGGATCTCCTAGAAGCTTGGGATCTAAGCGACAATTTTGTGGCATTGGTATTTGATACCACTGCTAGTTATAGTGGCATTCACAATGGTGCTGTTAAATTGATTGAAGAAAACTTAGGTCGAAAACTTCTCTATCTTGCCTGTCGACATCACATTTTTGAAATCTTTGTTGGAGCAGTTTGGAAGAAATTATTTGGAAACGTTTTTGGTCCAGAGAAAAAATTCTTTGCTGAATTTAAAACTGCTTGGCCAGCATTGGATAAACAGTTACCAATCGAAACTTTAGCTGTTGAAGGCACCTGGTTGCAAAACCTCAAAGAACAGACCATACAGCATTTGACACATCTACTTGCTAAGGAAGATGCTACAACATTTCCAAAAGATGACTATGGTGAATGTGCTGAGAACACACTGATCATCTTTGGGCAAACTCCACCGCGGGGTGTACACTTTCTTAAACCAGGAGCTATCCATCAAGCTCGGTGGATGGCATGTAACATTTATGCAAACAAAATGTTCATGTTTTCTAAACAATTGCCTTATGATCAGAGGATGACGACCAAACTTTTTAGAATGAGCAGATATCTTTCTCTTTTCCACACACCAGCTTGGACAAAAACTAGCATTGGTGCTGATGCACCTATGAATGACCTGGAATTCATCCACGACATAATGGACTACAAAGAAATAGACAAGGAAGTTGCTGATGTCATTCTTTCTATAATAACCAATCACCGATGGTATTTGACAGAAGTAGTTTCATTTGCTTTCTTCAGCAAACATGTTAGTTCCACTGGGAAAAAAGATATTGCAGCCAAACTCTTGGAAATTCCAGTACCCCTAAATTTTCGTCTTGGTAAGCCAGTTTTTCGTCAAATCACTCGTCAAACAGGTTTGTCAAATCTTCTGGGACCTGAATCTCACTCATTGTTCAGCATTCTTGGCATCAATACAGATTAGCTTGCTAAACCAATTGAACAGTGGACAGAGCAACCAGAATAAAAAGAAGCTGAAAAATTTGTTCGTACGGTAAAAGTTGTAAATGATACCGCAGAAAGAGGAGTTAAACTGATTTCAGAATTTGCCACCATCATAACCAGTGATTCAGAACAAAGAGAATGGTTGCTGCAGGGCGTTGAAAATTACAGGCAGCAATATCCTGATTTTGGCAAAAAAAACTCTTGGACAATGAAACAACATTAATAACATTCAGAAAGACAGTCTTAATTTTAGTTTTGGGATTCCCGACTGATACTTTGACTATAATTGTTAACCAAAAGTGCAGAACTAGCTTGGTTAAACTGGATAATTTAACATATATTATGCAAGCTGTATTTGTTTGGCTTGATTTCTGTGATTTAATTTCTAAATACTTGAAAAATGAGATTCACAATAATTATTTCTCTGTGTTTTAACTAAAAAAGATACTGTTTTAAACAGGAAATTGGGGCTTTCTTTTTTTTTTTTTTTTTTTTTTTTTTTTTGTTATTTTAGGTGCCCCAAGAAGTCCTAACGGTCTTGTCACAGAACACCGCGGAAATGCATTTAGCTAGGAAGTTCACGCCTCCTTCCTTACCGTGACGCGAAAATATGTCCAGAGCTCGTTTCGAACCTGGATCTCCTGCTTATAAAGCAAGCGTTCTACCCACTGCGCCACGGCCGCACAACGTCTTTAGGGGCTCTGAGGGGGCTCTAGAATAGTTATTAAAATTTGATAAAAAAAATTTTTACATTATACACAAACACTAGAATGGGAAAAAATACAATTTGGGTGGTTTTGAAAATTTTTTGCACACCCCTAATATATATATATATATATATATATATATATATATATATATATATATATATATATATATATATTTATATATATATATATATATATATATATATATATATATATATATATATAATAAAAGTTATATAAATTATGTAAAACTTTATACGCAACAAGGGTTCCTATAAACTGAATATGATATTGAACATAAGTTGTACATTCTAACACCTAGTGCAATACTGTCCGCTGTCTCTATGCCAACTTTCTAACTCGACTTCTTTTAATTTTCTCTCTAATATCCTTCATTCTTATAAAGTCACTTACTCTTGCTCTGCGAAGTGGTTATGATGCTCTTTAGTGAGCTGAACTAGTCTTTGTCGGCCTTGGTATGTGGCCTCTATATGGCAAATAGCCGGAAGAGGATAAACCACATGTGGGATAAACGCATGGAGAAAAGGTATATTAAATAAAATAGTATGTCTTTTTAAATTATTATTTTTGATTCTTGTTTTAAATTTATATTTAAACTATTTAAAATTTATATATAGTTTTATTTTTAAATAATTTAAATCTATATTTAAATTATTTAAAAATTGTTTTTAACAAAGTTATCTGTAGAATAGAAATTTTGTTAATAATTGTTAAATTATTATTTAATTATAATTTATATTATATTGATTAATTTTGGTTGTAACTTTTAGAATGAAATACTACTGTTGGAAGGCTGCCAGCAAAAATCATGGATTTACTCCTCAAAATGCTCCTTATCTGCCAAAAAAAATGTTTTTCCGTTTATTTAAACGGAAAAAATGAAATGCGGAAAACGCAAATTTTACGGAGAAAGTGCTGTCTCTTTGTTGCCTGACTTTCTGACCGTATGGAAAAAATGAAATACGGAAACCGTGAATTTTACGGAGAAAGTTCTGTATATTTTTCAACGGACTTTTTCAGCTGATTATTACGGGAAAAACCCCCACGGAAACCGTTAATTTTAACGGAAAAAGTGCTGTCACTTTGGTGCCGGACATTCTCCCTTGAATCTACGGCGAATTTTTTCAACAGTGTATATGTTGCTTTCAGTTTGACAAATCTAAAAGTGTTTTTACTTCGGAAATACTTTGGATTAAAGGCAGGATTATTCGTTATTATGAAGATGTTCAGTTAAAACATCAGCTGATTCTTTAACTGGTATTGAAGGTTAAAAAATAACAATATTGAAAGTAATTCAAAATTCATCAGAAATGATATACCATGATCAAGCACATTTAAAAATTGCTTTGATTTTTAAAGTTTGTTTTGTTAAGATTGCAGCTAAATTGAATGAGATTTACAAAATAGCTGGATAATTTATAAGATAATGTCACCAAAGCACATAAACCAACTAATAACTACCCAATACGAATTGTAGGAAGTTCAATAGGGTCATGAAGTAATAAATTATCCAATTATTTAGGAAACCTCATCTCGGACATTGTGAAACTTTATTTATTCGAATAATAGCTAAATAAATTAAACACAACAATAATTACAATAAATGTATATATATATACATATATATATATATATATATATATATATATATATATATATATATATATATATATATATATATATATATATATATATATATATATATATATATATATATACATATATATATATATATATATATATATATATATATATATATATATATATATATATATATACATATGTATATATATATATATATATATATATATATACATATATATATATATATATATATATATATATATATATATATATATATATATATATATATATATATATATACATATATATGTATATATGTATATATATATATATATATATATATATATATATATATATATATATATATATATATATATATATATTCATCTATATATTTAAACAGCTTTAAAAGGAATTCTACAAAATAGAGTGCTCAATGTTCTTAAAAGAACAGAGCTATTGTAAATTAGTAGAAAATCACTTAACAAAATTTTTTTTTTCATATAACACTGTGTTTCATTAATAAAGACTCGATTATGGTCTTTTAGTGTCACGAAGGCTTGGGCAGGGGCAGTTGATTCGATTCTGTTATCAAGGTTTATTTTTTTAGCAACACTTTGCGCTTCTAAATTAATTGCGTTTTCCAAATTTTTAAATTACAATACAATACGATTAAAATTCAATTAAGAGTGCTCAACAAATTAAGCACTCTTATTTGTATTTTAACATTCCGTGTAAATAAGGAAACTAATAATTTCACTTAAATATTATATCAATTAATAAAGTTTCGCCCTATAAAAAACGAATTTCAAACAGAATTAAAGTTAGATGTTAAAAAAATTAAATCAAACCCTAATATTTGGGCTTTTGCTGATAAAACTAATAATATTTACCAACTCACAACAGAAAACTATGAAAAAATTTTACACGACAATATTACTAGTTCTTATGAAAAAGCCCCTAAAAATTTGGAAAACGCAATTAATTTAGAAGCGCAAAGTATTGCTAAAAAAATAAACCTTGATAACAGAATCGAATCAACTGCCCCTGCCTAAGCCTTCGTAACAGTAAAAGGCCATAAACCAAATTTTCAAAATAAACTTCCTTGTAGGTTATTGGTTCCCTCAAAAAGTGAAATTGGACATGTAAGCAAAACTAAATTGGACAAAATTAATAATATTCTTAGAAATAAATTGAATTTGCGAAAATGGAAAAATACCACTGATGTTATAAATTGGTTCTCCATAATCGAAAATAAAAATGACTGTGCATTTATTTAATTTGACATAAATGATTTTTGCCCCTCAATAACTGCAGATATTTTAGATAAAACAATTGAATTTGCAAAAAGCCACAGAGTTATTCCTGATGAAACAATCCGTATAATAAAACAATGTAGAAAAACCTTACTTTATTTTAGTAAGGAAACTTGCGTAAAAAATCTGGTCCACAGCTCGATAAAATTAGAAAAGGTATAATAAAAATTTTTAAAAATATTGGCTTTCCAATCGAAATAAACATAAATTTAAAAACTGTGAATTTTCTTGATGTCACATTTAACCTCTCTGAAAATTCATATAAACCTTTCAAAAAATCAAACGATGAATTATTGTATAATAATATTAACTCAAATCATCCACCCCAAATTGTAAAACAAATCCCAATTTCAATTAATAACAGGCTAAACCAAAACTCCTCTAATGAAAATATATTCAATTCCTCTAAACGAATATTTGAAGATGCCCTTAAAAAAAGTGGTTTTGAAAATTTTGAACTAAAATTTAACCCTGTTAAAAAGAATTCAAAAAAGCGAAATAGAACTAGAAATGTAATTTGGTTCAACCCCCCATATAGCAAAAATGTTTCCAAAAACATAGAAAAAGTGTTTTTAAAATTAGTCGATAAGCATTTCCCGCTCTCTAATAAATTACATAAAATTTTTAATCGAAATACAATTACAGTAAGCTACAGTTGCACAAAAAATATGGAAAGAGTTATAAAAGGTCACAATAACGCTTTGTTAAACAAAAAAGAAATCCTAAATGAAAAAATTATAGAAAATTGTTATTGTAAACAAAAAAACAATTGTCCAATGAGTGGATGTTGTTTATCAAAAAATGTGGTATACAAATCTGTTTTTTTTTTCGATGAATGTACCGGATAAATAATATATTGGCGTAACAGAGGGTGAATGGAAAAAACGTTTTGCCAATCATAAACAATCTTTCAAAAATAAAAAGTATTTAAAAAACACCATGCTGTCAAAATATATATGGGAATTAAAAGATAAAAATATTGATGATTTTATACTGAATTGGTCCATCCTTAAAACAGTGCCTGCATATAATAATATTTCCAAAAAAATGCATACTATGACTACAAGAAAAATTTGAAATAATTACTCATGCAAATCAAGAATGCTTATTAAACGAAGAATCTAAATTAATTTCTAAATGTAGGCACGAAAATAAGTTTCTCCTAAAAAACTATAAGAATAAATGAGCTCAAATAATAGTTACATTAAATCCCCCTTTTAAAAAATATATTTTTTTTAAAAGCAAAAGTAATCATTTTTAAAGAATTCTTTTTATAATAGTGTCAGCAAACTCCACAAATGTGTGAAAACTTACAGTGGTTAAGACATTTGCGACTTTCTGTAATTTAATTTTTGGTATAAATTGAAGTTTTATTAATTTGATCATTTATTTCTGATGAGTCTTAATTGACGAAACACAGTATAAAATGAAAAAAATATTTGTTTAGTGATTTTATACTAATTTATATATGTTTATATATATATATATATATATATATATATATATATATATATATATATATATATATATATATATATATATATATATATATATATAAATATATAATATATATATATATATATATATATATATAAATATAAATATATATATATATATATATATATATATATATATATATATATATTTAAACAATTTTAAAAAGTATTCTACACAATAGAGTGCTCAATGTTCTTAAAAGAACAGAGCAATTATATTAGTAGTAGAAAATCACTTAACAAAATTTTTTTCCATTTAACACTGTGTTTCATCAACAAAGATTCATCAGAAATGGATGATCAAATTGATAAAACTTCAATTTATACCAAAATTAAATTGCAGAAAGTTGCAAATGTCTTAACTACTGTAAATTTTTACACATTAGTGGAATTTGCTGACACTATTTTAAAAAAATAATTCTTTAGAAATGATTACTTATGCTATTTTTTTAAAAGGTTTTTTTAAAAAGGGTAGTTAATGTAAATATTATTTGAACTCATTTATTTTTATAGTTTTTTAGGAGAAACTTATTTTCGTGCCTACATTTAGAAATTTGACATTAATGATTTTTACCAATTGACATTAATGATTTTTACCCCTCAATAACCGCAGATATTTTAGATAAGAGTATTGAATTTGCAAAAAGCCACACAGCTATTCCTGATGACACAATCCGTATAATAAAATATTGTAGAAAAACCTTACTTTATTTTAATAAGGAAACTTGGAAATATATATATATATATATATATATATTAAATGCTGATACCTTCATAGAGTTTAATTGTATAGATATTTTATAATAAAACTTTTATGGATTTATTCCTATTAGTTAAAAATATATTCATTTTTGCGATATTTTGAGGAAATATTGATATATATATATATATATGTATACATGTATATATATATATATATATATATAAAGTGTTTTTTTTAGAGGTATAGAACTTTAAATTGCAATAAAACAACGATGGATTATTCGATTGACAAGAATTTTTTTTTATTAGAAAGATGATCTTGTGGCATTACATTTTAAATATAATTTCTGGCATATGACCGCCACGGCTGGCTCGGATGTAGTCCAATCTGGACGTCCAATTTTCGATGACTTTTTCCAACATTTGTGGCCGTATATCGGCAATAACACGGCGAATGTTGTCTTCCAAATGGTCAAGCGTTTGTGGCTTATCCGCATAGACCAATGACTTTACATAGCCCCACAGAAAGTAGTCTAACGGTGTTAAATCACAAGATCTCAGAGGCCAATTCACAGGTCCAAAACGTGAAATTAGGCGGTCACCAAACGCGTCTTTCAATAAATCGATTGTGGCACGAGATGTGTGACATGTTGCGCCGTCTTGTTGAAACCACAGCTCCTGGACATCATGGTTGTTCAATTCAGGAATGAAAAAGTTTGTAATCATGGCTCTATACCTATCACCATTGACTGTAACGTTCTGGCCATCATCATTTTTGAAGAAGTACGGACCATTGATTCCACCAGCCCATAAAGCGCACCAAACAGTCATTTTTTCTGGATGTAACGGTGTTTTGACATACACTTGAGGATTATCTTCACTCCAAATGCGGCAGTTTTGTTTGTTGACGTAACCATTCAACCAGAAGTGCGATTCATCGCTAAAGAAAATTCGCTTATAAAAATCGGGAACAACAGCAATCTCGTTTTGGGCCCATTCGACGAATCTACGCCTTGCTTAATGATTGTTTGGCTTCAATTCTTGCACGAGTTGGATTTTGTAAGCACGCATACCAAGATCCTTCCGCAAAATCTTCCATACAGTGGATGGACACAGATCCAATTCCTGTGCTCGATGGCGGATAGACTCATTCGGGTCTTCCGCAATGCTACGCTCTACAGTAGCAATAGCTTCTTCTGTACGCACCGTACGGCGTCTCGGGGATGCGAGTTATTAATAATAGTAAACGTGGTGCGAAAACGTTCCATGGTTAATCGAATTAACTTTTCTGATGGATGATTTTGTTGAGGATAAAATGGACGTAAAGCGCGATATGTATTCCGCATAGAACCATTATTTTCGAAATAAAATTGAACTATTTGCAAGCGTTGTTCAGGCGTGAGTCTATTCATGATGAATTGCCAAACCAAACTGAGAATAAATCACTTGTCACCTGTTAAATCGGTCGCCATCTTGAACAGTAATGCCAACTTAAATTTCTATACCTCTAAAAAAAAGACCCTTTATATATATATATATATATATTTATATATATATATATATATATAATATATATATATATATATATATATATATTAGGGATATGACTTTTTAATTTTTTTTCAAATAAAATGTTTCCTGTATCATAAATCGATGAACTTTTACCTAAAATCATGAAAAAAGGCCCAAATAGCTTTCTGCAACAAAAAAAGGTCACCCCCAAAATAAAAATTTGATTTACCATTTTTATACATTCATTTTTGACCGATGTTTAAATCTTAAGCTTAATTCTCAGCTTAATTCTATTTATTTCATTATTTTTTTATGAATTTATAAATATAACGCCACACGTTACCATGGCAACGAAACGGCCGTGTGCCGGCAAATACTTGGAATTGTTATGTGATGACGTCATTGTGTTACCACGGTGATATAGACGACTGTAACAGACTGTAGAAGATTATAGAACTTAGTAGAACATTCTGGAAGCTCTAAATAATTATTTAAGCGAGCTGCTGTCAGAGCTCAGTGTTGATAATGTGAATAGTTCTATGAAGTACTCTGCGTGTAACTGAGCTAATAAGGAACTACTGTAGCGAACTAAAGACGCTGTAAGTGTATGAAGTATAAGTAGTTGTAGCATTATCGTTAGGATACGGACTGGATTATCGAACTGTTATCAACATTGACTGGATTATCGAACTATAATTGGATTACTATACAGTTAAAGTATTTTATTAATTAAACGACTTTATTAAACGGATATTTACGCTCAGCTATCCGTAAAGTCGTAACAATATTATATGATGTCTCACAAGAAAAGTCATACCACAGTAACAAAGAACAAGAAGACTTGGACTAAAAATTTGGTGAGATTTCAAGAGTCACACAGAAGAAGAGGAAGCGTGGCTGTAGAAGAACATTCACTCAATGAAAAATCCAGAATACCACTTCAATTGCAGATCGTAGGAAGATACCAGTTTCTCGGAGCATATGTTAAAGGAAGAAAAGAACGAATAGACCAAATTTCTAAGGAAATTACAAAATTGTGGGACAATAAACTGAATTTTCCACGTGTGTCTGATCAAGTGATAAGAGCAAAGCTTATGAAGGTGCTGAAGGTCTATGATGAATGTGTCAAGCGTGGAAAATATGATGTTCTCAATGCATTATTTGACATCACGAAAGTGAATGGCCAGTGGTTATCCTCGGAAAATAAACGTCTATACCATCTACAAAAAGAAAGTAAAGGACAGGTGGGGTACTCAACAGGACAAGTGGCAAGTAAAGAAACCATTCACCCTTCCAAGAGAAGGAAAGTCCAGTCTGGAACAGCAATACCTTCCACATCACAAGTCCTGTCTACCACAGACAGTGGTACTGAATCTGAAAACTGCAAAAGTAAGAGTGAAGATGATGAAGACGACGACGGTGATAAAGACGATGATGAGGACACTCAGAAAAAAACTAGAAAGCACTACAAAAGTAAATTTGCTGTAAGTATGGTTACATCAAGTGGAGTTTCCACAAAGAAAGCTGCTAAAATATGCAATGTATTATCACAACAAGGTATTGATATTCCAACTCCAAGTCAATCAGCAATTTACAAGTCCATATTCAAAGAGGCAGGTAAATTAAAAAAAGAAATGATACAACAACTTAAAATGGAACAGTGGTCCTTACACTTTGACGGCAAACGAATAGATGATAAGGAATATCAGGTAGTTGTACTTCAGAATGAAAGAACTGACGTGAAACTTGATGCACTGCGTTTAAAAGATGGCAAAGCTGAAACTGTTGCTGAAAAAATTGCCAAACTTATTGATGAATACAATTTGTGGAATTCAATTAAGATGATCATTACTGATACAACAAACGTCAATACTGGGAAGAGAAATGGAGTTGTTGTGAAGTTGCAACGTATGTTTAAATTAAAGGGTGTCACAATACCACAATTTATCGGTTGTCAGCATCACGTACTAGACAGGATTCTCCGTCTGGTGATGGACGAAGAACTTGGGGGTGATACCAAATCTCCAAACATTGAATACCCATTTGTGTCTGAACTGTTGAATAAGTATGATGAACTGAAGGATAAGTTTGTGAATGGAACTGTAGAAATTCTTGATAAATCAGGGTGGAGAGACGATATGAAGTTTTTGTACCATTTAACAAGAGTGTTTAGGTTCTATGAAGAACAAAGAAACTTCCCTCTGATTCACTTTCAGAACATTCCTAGTATGAGCAATGCCAGATGGAACTCAAGAGCCATTCTCGCCATTCTGGCGTTCATTCTTATGCCTGAAGCGAGAAAGAATTTGGAGAAGGTTTGCAGGTTCATTTCATATGAGTGGGCAGAACATTGGTTTAGTAGTCAAAAGTACAATGACAATGACTTCAAGAATTTATCTGATGTATTGAAGCCTTACAAAAAGGCATTGCAGTCATTCAAAAATCACTGGAAGAAAGAGCCATCCGTCATCGACATACCACGAAGTAATCAGATAGCTGAACGTGCAATCAAGGTGATGCAAGACCTGTATGCTTCCTGCAGAAAGAAAGACAAACTGCAACTTCGATTCATTCTAAGTAATAAGCGCTAGACTCTTTATGAGGCGTGAGCATCATGTGACCCATGTACTAAACACAGTAGGCCTATAGACACAGACAGTTATGTATATTGTTGTACTAGACGCTTTGATACTGTTAATTTTGTAATACTTGTATAATTATATATCACATAATGTTTTTTGTTATATCACAGTACATGTTGCATAAATAAATAAAATAACAACAGGAGTATGACTCTTACAACATCTTCAGCCTTTAATATTCATTTACTGTACAAAAGTGTACCTATTGAAAATTCGATTTTTTGGTTTTGGGGTGACCTTTTTTCAAAATATGTCAAAATGAAACATCTATTCGTTTTTTTTACATAAAAGTTCATTAAATTACGATACAGGCCTAGTAGGTTGCAAAAAAGTCATATCCCTAATATATATATATATATATATATATATATATATATATATATATATATATATATATATATATATATACACATACATATATATATATATATATATATATATATATATATATATATATATATATATATATATATATATATATATATATATATATATATACACATACATATATATATATATATATATATATATATATATATATATATATATATATATATATATATATATATATATATATATGCATGTATTTTGTTTTATTTTACTAACCACAATTCTTAAATATATCTTCTTGTACTACTAAATATTTTGAAAGTCTTATTTTATATTTTTTGCATGTTATTACAACTTTTTATATGTTTAAGATGGATGCCTTTTTTGAGGCTTTTTATTAACTATTATTATTTTTTTTATTAGCATATATATATACTAGAAAAAATTTTTTCAAGAAAGTTTAATTCTTAACAAAACAAAATTTGGTTGAACAAATTAATTCAACAAAAAAGAGAAAAAATCCTCCAGAAATTAAACACATAGATCAAATCAGTTAAGTTATCAGATATGTAGTTATTGATAGCAAAGAAGTAAAAGTTGTTGAACCGTTTATTAACTTTGTAGAAACCAAAAGAAAAACTGCTAAGGAAATTACAAATACGATTTTAACGAAATTAGAAAATGTTTAAGATTTCAAAATTGCAGAGGACATGATAATACTGTTGTAATGGAAGAATACCACGGTGGTGTTCAAATTTGACGTAATATATAAAAATAACATATTTTACAAATACAAACAAGGCTTCTAAAAGAAGATCACAATGATCTTATTGTAAGAAGACTTTCACAAAACAGAGTACGTAAAATAATTTAAAAACGCCTTTTTACAGAAAAAGTACATTAAAATAACATAAAAACAATAAATCGTACTTAATTAAATGAAAATAAATTGTACTCAACTATAAAATAAAATTTGAAAATACATGACTCTTCTTCTTTGATTATCGATTCCATAAAACTTTTTTGTACCATCGAATAGTTGTTTTCATTGTATTTTTCTTTCACTCGTGGATGGGATGTTTTACTTTCTGTCACTAGTCACTGTGTTAAATCTACTGTAGAAACTTGCTAGAGCTCTAGAGAAGAAGCAGTAACTTTAGACAAAAGTATTTTTTTTTTTACCTGGTAAACTCTTTGAAAAAGTTGACATCTGAAAAAGAAATTAGTAAAACAAGGTCAACTGATTAAATATTACTTAATTCAATGCGATCTTTTTTGTATGTTATCTCAATATATGGGAAACCATACTTTTGAAAATTAATGACGCGCAAAAATACATGAAAATAAGAGGGTTAAATGTTCACTAATGCGATATAAAACTAAGTTTTTTGCAAACCCATTTCATAGAACAAAGAGGTGCACGAAAACAAAGCGCTGTAATAACAGCCAAAATAGTTTGTGAAGAGTTGGAGATGTTCACAAAATTGAATGAGGAAAATTTAAGAAACGATGGGCTTTCCTTAGAACAAGAAGTACGAAGAGAAATATTTCTATCTAAAGATAGAATTACAAAAGAAATAAAAGCACGCTTTGATTAGTTGTATATAATGAGATAACCTACTAATGAAAGAATTTGAATGTCAAAAATGACTTTATTGACATTGTCATCAAAAAGTTTCATATAGAAAGAAAAAGTATCCAGATTTTTATGGCTGTACCTACACTACAAAAAATAGCAAAACGTTGGAAAACGGTAAGGAAGACTCACTTGATCAACCAAAGTTTATTCAATAGTATAGATTGGAAAATTCTGTACCCAACATTGTAATTTTCTTAAGAATTTTTTTTAACAGTTGGTATTAATTGAAGTTAATAAAAAATCATTTTTGTTCCACAACGAGGGATTTAAGATTTCAATTTTTGCATATATATATACATATATATATATATATATATATATATATATATATATATATATATATATATATATATATATATATATATATATATATAATAATAATAATAATAGTAATAATAATGATGAAATATTTAATCAACTTGTTTACTGTTTTTCTAAACTATTAAAACAGAGTGCAATGTTATTCTTTGTTGCCATTGAAGATGGATGGTTGATGCCTAAACTTTCAGTTTTCATTTTATCAACAGAATAAAAATTTCTAAAGCTTCGTAATATTTTCCCATTTTGTACAAACACCCACCAATATTAACTTTTGTTGTCAATGTAGATGAATGGTTGTTGCCTAAAATTTCAGTTTTTATTTTATCATGAGAATAGTTAATTTCTAAAGCTTCGTTATATTTTCCCATGCTTAAAAACAGAGTGCGGTATTATTTTTTGAAGCCATTGTAGATAGGTGGTTGATACTTTAAATTTCAGTTTGTATTTTATCGAGAAAATAATTAATTTTTAAGGCTTCGTTGTATTTTCCCATTTTTAATAAATAGCCCATAACATTATGTTTTGTAAAAAGTGTGAGACAACAATTTTCTCCATATTTTTCTGCATTATAATTTTGATTTATATCCATCTATACATCTCTCTATTGAAGTTTTGTGTATATTTATATATTTTATTACCTGAGTTATAGCAAACTGATGATAACCAAGTTCTTTAATTAGTTGTCTTAAAGTTTTTTCAGTGTTTTCTTTAATATCATTTTTTAGATAGGTAAAAGCTTCTTGAAAAGAAAAAACATCGATAAGCTTTTTATTTACATTATTTGACCACGTTCTCCATTGACAGGTAATTAAAGTGAATGAACACGATTTCTTTGAAATGTATATTTGCAAATTTCGAATACTTTCATTGTCGATGTTGTCAAAAATATACAAAGTCTTTTTATTTCCATAATACTGGTGAATTTTTTCAACAATTACTTCTATATCGAAATAATCACCTTTTGAATCTTGAACAAGGAATCCTAACTTTTGACAAATGATATTCATTGAAGTTTGCAATTTTCCGAAGGCTGCATCTATCCATACAACGTTTTTATAGAAGTTATAATAAGTTCCTCAATATTTTCTTGTGTTTTTCCAACACCGGACATTCCATAGCCCGGACATTCCATACACTGGACATTCCATACAATACTAAAGATGACTTTTATCATCTTGTAATTTGATTAAATAAAGATGAATTTCGCAAAGTACTTTTTTACTTATAAAATAAAGTTTTAAAAGAAGGCTGAACACCCAATTTTGAACACACATTTAGTTCTATAATGAAAACACATTTTATTACTTCTATTAAAAAAATAAATTTTTTTAAGAACTTGCTAAATATCTTAATCTCATATCAAATTTATATTTTTAGAAATTTTAGGATATTTTTAGAAATTTTAGGCTTTTTTAAAAATTCTCCTTTCGTTTGTTTTGTATACAATATCTTTACATATGTTGTATGTTTCAGTATCTATAAAACTTTGAAAGTGTTTTATTTTGTATTTTAAAAAATAAACACAAAAAAAAACCGCGCTAGTGGTAGGATTTGAACCACGGCGATACGCTTTAGAAACGCTGCTAGCTAACCACTTCACTGAGACAATTTGTTTGATAAAATTTTAACATTATTTAATAGACAAAAAACTTTTAACACTATTTAATAAACTTTTTTTTTTATTATTTAATAAACTTTATTTAAAAAACTTTTAACACTATTTAATAGACAAAAAACTATTAGGGCAAATAGTTTCTATAAATCTTTTTTATTGGTCTATTATTATACACATATTTATGCAGGCTTTATAACAAAAATTTAATGAGTTAATTTTTAACCATGACGCATAAGAGTGTTAGTGTTTTAGGATCAGACCAAAAAATTGCATGTCATATTGGAAATTTTCTCGGCTTGTTAGAGTTACTAGCTAAATACAACCTGTTTTTGGCTTAACATATAAACACTCAAGTAAACCAAGGTAAAGGTAACACTTCCTATCTATCAGCTAACGTTTGTGTAGAGTTTATCAAGCGACTTGGCGATTCACTTTTTTAAATAATTGGTAGTTATAAATCGCGTTAATATTTATACTTAATACACTTTGAAACTGCTTTAAAAAGAGCATTTGACAAGTTTGAAATAGCATTTTCTTATATTGTCAAATTTTTTCCCTACAGTTATTGAGCTTCATGCTGCCAAATATTACTCAATCATTGTTGATTCAACCCTAGACATTTCGCACGTAGATTAACTAACTTTTGTTGTTCGTTATATAATGGCTGACGGAAAACCAGTTGAAAGTTTTCTATCATTCAATCCAATGAGAGGTCACAGGGAAGCTAATATGTTTAGTCTTTTCAAAAAGACATTGGAGATGCACGGCATCAATATTAGTGATTGGGGTGGGTAGTCGTATGATAATGCTTTCAATATCTGTGTGGTCTACACTAGGTCGAAAGTCTATTTAAGGAGTTAAATCCACAATATGAATATGTTTCTTGCGCCAGTCATTTTTTAAATCTGGTTGGTGTTGTGACAGCTGAGTCTTGTGTAACAGCTACTTCTTTCTTGAGCTATTTTCAACAGCTAGATAACTTTCTTTCCGTTTCAACGCATCGCTCGGAAGTCTTGATATCAAAAATATAGAAAATAACTTATAAACTAGATGGTTTGAATATGCAAATGCGTGTTCTGCTTGTATCACATTCCCTAATGTTAATGTTGTTCTAAGGATATTTCTTTCTGCTGCTGTTACAAATTGTTGAAGCAGAAATCAAAGATCTCATTTTTCAATGCTTATTCTTTGGACTACCTTGTAATAATTACCAAATTTACTTATTGGTTTTTGGTCTTGTGCAGTATTTTATTATGTAAAGCATATTAAAAAAACTGTGTTTGCGTACACATTTTAGTGTGTGAGTGATGGAGGGTAAAAGAGAGTCTGTAGAGGCCACAATTGTTATTTTACTGGGGGCCAGGATGACTCAAAGACGGGCCTGGTGACAATATAGTTAAATTTCCAAACCATTGTGAAATCAAGATTTAGGTAATTTAGAAATATTTCGGGAAATGTGTCTTATTGTTAAAAAATTTAAAAATATAAAATACAGTTGGAACCAGAGACAGAAACAACTGAGGCAGAAGCTTTAAATTAGGCATCCAAGTGATATTATATCTTAGCTTGCTTAAAATAACAAGGCAGCCCATTTACTTGTAGATGTTAATAAGTATATTGAAAAAGAGAAAGATCTGTTAAATGTCAAAAACATTAGCAGTAAAAAGCACCATAAAAAATTAATTAAGAAAAAGTGGTTAAACTACACAAAATCCAGAAAAGTTAATTTTGGGCCCCCTCCCCTCCCTCCCTTAGTTAAAGGATTAAGATCAGTAATAATATAAAGAGATTTTATGTTTTACGTTAATTAAACATGTGTTACTGCACGCTGCAACCTTTTGTTATAAATTTTCTTAAAGCCGTAGTTCTAAAAATTACTAAAAAATGAAAAAACTTCATTAAACTTATTTATAAAATGTTGAATACAATGCAGACAGGCCTTAATTGTCTATTAAAATTTAAGTGTTATCTGTCAGAATGTTTTTATTCTTTTTGTTTTTATCAATAAAAAATATTATTGTTTTGACAAATACTTTCGAAAAATATTCTCTTTGAAGATTATCAACATTCCTGATCAATTTAAAAGATTTCCAAAAATCCTATCAAAAATGAAACAGTAATAGTAAACAATATTTGCTTTATGTAAGAATTTGAAGAGTTAGATAGTATTGAAGTGACATCATTTAAGTTACGCTTAAATTCCTTTTTTTAAGTTAATACCAGCAGAACTTTGTTTGTAGTGGAGTAAGTTTAAGTTTTAAATATTCTAACGTGTATTTTTTTTTGCAAAATACTTAAAAACTGCAAAATAAAAATTTTGATGAAAAAAAGGTTTTGATCATCTCTAAAAATAAGAAGTCAAATGATGGCCATGATAATCCCCAAAGAAAATAATGTAAGCTAAGGAGTCTGCATTCTACTAGAGGTAAAATAATTATCTTCATAAGGAATTTTAAGGACGCCATAAGATTACAGATTACTAAGATTATAGTCCTTAAGTTAAAGTTAAAAAATAGTTTTGTGTGCACAGAACACACAAAATTGAGACAACACAGAGCACACAAAATTGAGAAAACACAGAGCACACAAAATTGAGACAACACAGAGCACAATATTGTCCACACATAAAATGATTAAAGGCAAATATCTTTTAAATAGCTAGCATTCTTCGTATAAACTATTACTATTAAGTATAAAAATATTGTTAATAAAACTATGACTGTATTATAATATTTTGCATGGGTATTGCTTAAAAAAATTAGCCAGGGTTTTTTAACATTTTTGTTTTTTATTTCGACTATATAAGAATGTTTATTACTGAAACAGTTTTGACCAAAATTTAGAACTACAAAATATTTTAAAATAATTTTTGGCGATCTCTTTCACCTTTAAATTAACATTCGTCTTTCATTTGTTTTCTAATAAAATATTTTGCCTATCTTTTTCTGTCACAAGTATATTTTTTGTGAATGAGCAATAATACTAATCAATTGAGTTTTACTTGAGAAGTCATATAACTGAGATAACTTTTGCTTGTGAAGTCATATAACTAAGATTATTTTTATTATTAGAAGCATGATAATCAGTATTATTATTTTCATGAATTTCTTTACTTGATGTATTAATTGTGCTATTTGTAAACAGCCTTAAAAAGTAAAACCTTTGTTTCATTGGTTAATACTATGTTGTTGTTGTTTTTTTAAAAAAAGCAAAGCCATTGATTCAGAGATATATTAGTTGATATATTTATTAATTACTATTTATATTAGTTGATACTATTTATTTATTATGATGATTTTTTCCTTATTATTAATTTACAATTAAACGCTGATGAATATTGTTGATTTTAAAAAATTGGTTAAAATTAAAAAACGAGAGAATGCTTACAACACTTCCTAATAACCCCCCACACCCATCTGGATACCCAACTGCCAAATAATTTTTTCAGTTTTTATTACAAATAAACAAATGGGATATTAATAAATATATATCAAAAACAAAATTTTCAGTTAAAAAATTACAAAAAATGGCGAAAGATCAAATAAAATAAGTTAATAAAATAAAAATAATAAGCTTTACAATGGGGCTCTTTCTCAGGTGGCATTTGGTCCTAAAAAGAACGTCTTTTTAGTGAACGTTTAAAAGACGTTCTTAACGTCTTTTGAATGTTTAAGAGATGTATTTTTAGGACTAACTCATTCTTGTTTTGAAAGAATAAACTGTACCTGAATTTATTGCATCTTGTGGAAAGGTGTTAAATCACTCCTCTAACTCTCTAACTCTCATGTAGTGTCATCTTGCACTTGTTACAAATTATGAGGTTATGGAAATTTATTTTATCGAATCGTTTATATTTCTTAAACATTTGAATTTGATCTTCTATTCTCTAATGTTTCAATTTTTAGAAAATCGATTCTTTTTTTATATAATAAAAATCTTTTAGATTTTCTATTTTTAAGAAATTCTTTTGTTTTTATTAGTATCATCTTTTTTAAATAGCTTCAAAATTACTTAATACTTATATAAAGATTTTCCTGATGCTTAATTTAAGTATTTAAAAGAGTGTTAGATCAATTTGTTTAATTTCTTTGTTTATTACGTTTTTATACGAGGTTTGCTAATATCTATTTCTGATTCAGCGGTCAAATACAGGGTCAAAAATACATTTTAGTTAAAATAAAATTAAAACCAAATTATTAGGTCAGAAAAAAAAGATTTTTTTATTTTGTATTTGTACCTATTTGCACATTATACTAAAATAAATGAATTTTAAATTAACTGAAATGTAGAGCATTTAAAAATTGTACATTTTTACACTATTGAGAAACATATTTTTCTGTAACACAAGTAACATTATATTTAATTTTACTTAGTAAAATTTACTGATTAACTATTAAAATCACTATTAATAATGAATAAAAGTTGAAACTTTTATAAAAATCAATGTTTTTATAAAAAAAAATCAAAGCTTTATATCAAAGCTACACTTTTCAGTGATTTAATCTCAGAGACTTTAATTGAAACAACTCAATTTAGTTAAACTGGTAGTCAAGGTAACACTAGAACAGCAACAACTATTAGAGCATTTTTTGTTTTTAGAAAAAATTATTTTTTACTGAAATGGTTATGTTGTAAGAATTAAATTTTTTGCGAAATAGCGTAAGTATTTGGCTGCGAGGATGATTCACAAAATTTATAACAACAATTTTTTCAAACTAACATAAATTAAAATAATTATTTAATGCATTTTTTATTGTACATTTTTGTTATTATTCTTACGTCTTTTTTTTATCTATTTTACACATTTCTACATTCCTTATAAAGTTTTTTAAACAAAAAATCCCTAGATATCTAAAAACTCCAAATTGCTGACTCAGAGTAATTTTAGACCAAGTTTTTTTGCATTTTATGGATTGGTACATTACTATTTGTACCACTATGCAAAACGTTGTCAGCAAAATTTTTCTTGATGTTATTTCCTACGCACCTTTTCTAATGTTCGTCATTAACAAAAGTCTGTTTACAAAGTGCTAAATCATTCTCGGTCTCATAATGATTACAAAAAAATTGTCCGCAAGGTATTTATGAAAAAAAATGACACACTGCGCCCTCCTTCTGAGTTCTCTACCATCAAAAGTCAACCTTAGACACAGGATGATAGTTGCTGTTGATTACCTTGTTAAGTAGGGCATTTGAAGCCAACTGAAAAGTGCCCATTGGTGATGGCAAAAACTTTACAAGAAAAAAATAAAAAGAGGTGGGCCTTTTTTCCAAATGATTGCAAACAAATCTTTTTTAGCATCAAATTTGATTTCTAAAAAAAATGCAACATTAGGTGGAACCATTAAAGTTTTGTAATTCAAAGATAACCTTTTATATTTTATATATTTTAGTCATAACTTTGAGTAACTTTTTACCTGAAAAAAAAAAGAGTTTTATAAATTTTTTAAACAAAATTTAAGTGCGGAATAACTGAGTGCCCAAAAACTTTTCAATAAACCAAGAATGTCGACTAAACACCTGGTTCAGGTCCATCTTAACACAAGCTTATCCAATTTAAGCATCATTAAGTTAGGTTTAATTATCAACCAAGTAGCGAAGTCCTTAACTGTTTAGCCAAACTTTATCTTCAAATTCAACAGTCTTGGAGAACAAATTTTAGACTTTTTTACACACACTCAGACAATACACACCCTACTAAAGGTGCTATTGAAAAGAGTGGAAGCAAAACTATTCACCTTATTGTATTGGCCTGGTAAATTTAAAAATGGAAAACCTTCTTTAACGGAAAGTGTTTCATAATCACTTGGTCAAATTGGAGCTGACTTTTAAATATCGGCTTATGACAACTGTTAATAATGTCTAGTTACCATCAAGAAAGTTCAGACAAAGTATTGCTGAAGAAAAGAGTGTTGAAAAACAAACCCTTGTTGGTTAATCAGAACTATCTACAAACCATCAAAAACATCAAGCAAATTATGTTTTGAATCAAGCTGATGCTCGAGCTTTTTGTCGCTTTTTGGTGACATGAGTTAGCCAACATTTTATCTGGATTTCAGGCTCATACAAGCATGCGCCTTTGCACATAGCGCAACATTGGCTCAAAAAATTTCTCAAGCTGTGGCTCAGAATTTTCTCAAACAACTACCGTTTAGTATTTTTTCAAGCTGTGAAAACATCTGGAAGCAATTTTAAGTAGTGTAAAATGCTTTGAAACGTGGTGAATAACTCTATTGTTTCTGAACTACTCTATGCACTGATTTTGGAATTCATTTTACCAATAGAGCTGCACCTCCTTCCTGGCGTTGTTAATCAGAGAAAAACCATGTTAGTTATTTTGCTGGTAATCAATGTCGTAGATTACAAACTTGTTTCATAGTATTATCAGAAAACTAAGTTTCATAGTATTATCTATTAGCGTTTATTTTTCATTAGCGTTTATGTTTCATAGTATTATCTATTACCATATAAAATTTGCAACCCCCTCAAATTGAGGGGGGTTTAAACTTTATATGGTCATAATTTTTGAACGCTAAATTATTTTAAAATGAAATCCTCATTATTTGACATGAGTATAAACATATGAATGTTTGGAGTTTGCTCCATGTCTGGAAGTTACCTCAAACACCAAAAAATTCTTTCTACGCCTCTGCTTTTAGGTATATTATTATTAACTCAATTATTGTTATAATTAGCTTTTCTTTTATTTAAATACATTGCTTGTTTTAAAATTGTAAACAAATATTTAGAAAAAGGTTCCCGGGGGGAAATCGGCTAGCGACTAGCCAGCAATAATCGTAACGATAAAGAAAGAGATTTGACGGCGAGAATCGTTCTCTGCATAAGCTAGCAAAATTTTACATTTTATTTTTTTATATCACTTGTTCTTTTTTTACCAAGTACCATACTAATATTACTCCATATAACTATCTTATATATTTACTATAAACGCAGGAGCATTGTAAGTAACACTTTGCAATAATCGCTAAAACGTTTCTATTCATACAACCTTAACTTTTATAATTTTTTACTTGTGGTTGTATCTTTTTTTTTGATTCTCAGCTTTATACAAAACAACCATGTTGGTAGCAACAAAGCTACGATATGTAGTTATCGAATAGATATACACTTATCGTTATGTTATGGTAATCTACAAAAATACAATACCGGTTTTAGCATCCATTTAAAGCAACCATGACATCCATTTAAAACAACTATGACATTCATTTAAAACATCGTGACAATCAATTAAAACATCGTGACAATCAATTAAAACAATCTTGATTTTTAATTAAAACATTTAACGCATGCGCAATCTCAACATTCTATATTATTCAAAAAAAAAGGTTTTCTTTTTATATATATTTTTATTTTTTTATTTAACTTTTTAAAATTATTTAAAACTTTATTTTATTTAAAATATGTTTATTTTCCAATTACTGTCGAGGTACGTCATCTGACCTGAGACACTCTTCGAAAAAGCTTTCGCAATGTGTGTAATAGTTCGAAAGGTTAACATTAGGAATAGATAAGCATGCCTCACGCATTCTTGTAGTTAGTTTATTTCTTCCAGCTGGGGCCTTATTTCTTCGCACGTTATTCTTAAGATAAAAAAAAATCTCTTCACACAGATTCAAAAATGGTGAATATGGTGGCAAGTTTATTTAAATTTTCTGAGCCCTCATCTCAACGTTATGATGGATTCTGACATTACCCATCACCAAGGTGAACTCTTCCTTTGTTCCCAAAACTCGTTCAACTTCATCAATATATTCTTGAAACAAAACTGTGTTGACTGACACACTGGCAGCTTCGTAGTGAATAATATTTAAACCATTGACGGCTAATATCATCGAAACTTTATGCTGACTAGGGCAAATGATCGTGTTTGGTGTTACTCCTCTTTTTGCCCATGAATGAGTGCAAAACATGTGTAAATTAAATGGACTTTCATCAATAAAATCAATATTTCGATAGCAATGAATAGACGAGACTGAAGTATACCATCTAATATATTCAATTCAAAGATTTTTCGCATCATTGTTGTTTCTTCTTTCATAAATTGGTCGAGTAATTTTATATGTGTATCCAAGATTGGTCACCCATCTCCAGACAGTTGTAATCAATACATTTACATTTAAAGCATATTTAATTTCAATTAAAGTTGTCTTTGTATTATCGTTTATAAGCTCTTCAATTCTTCTTTAAATCTCTTCATTATAAATAACGTGACGAGCGCCACCTCAAGAACCAGAAAGTGTTGAATTCGTTCAATCGTGCCTTTTTAAAATTGATTGTATTGTGTTTCGATTAACTCCTGTTAATGATAAAGCTTCAGATCGAGTTTTTCCTTGATCAATGACTAGATTTACAACAAGATCTCGCATGTTTTGGGAAACGGAATTTCGCGGCATGAAGATTCAGATTGAGTTTTTCGCGGCAATGAAGTTTCAGATTGAACTTTTCTTTGATCAACAATCTCAAAACAAATTTTCGCGTATTTTGGCAAACAGAATTTCACTGCATGTTTTAATGAAAATCTAATATGCACATGCGCTAAATGTTTTAATAGAAAATCATGGTTGTTTTAATTATCATCATACATGTTTTAATTGAACGTTGTTTTGCCAACACAGTATAAAAATATGCATAAAAAATATGTATAAAAAATATGTACCGGGTTTTGGATCCATTTAAAACAAACATGACATCCATTTAGATTTAAAATAAACTCTTAGAAATTAAAATAAATTAATACAATTTTAATATATATAAAAATAAATTTAAATATATATATATATATAATATATATAATAATATATAAATATATTATATATAAAAAAAAATTTAAATAAATATATAAATAAAACCTTTTTTTTTTTTAATAATATAGAATCTTGAGATTGTGCATGCGCTAATTGTTTTTAATTGAAAATTTTTAATTGATTATTTTAATTAATTGTCACGATGTTATAAATGAATGTCATGGTTGTTTTAAATGGATGTCATGGTTGTTTTAAATGGATGCAAAAACCGGTAATAATAAAAGCGCTAGCTAAAAGATGTGGTGTGTATACACGTCAGAGCTCATTAGGCAGCGATATTCATTTATAGTTATGCTTTAGAATGCTGCGATATTTAACAAAAAACATATTGTTTTAACATTAAAAGTAAAATTTAAACTAAAAAGTTACGATATTAGTCAACTAGCTTTAGATTTGTTGTTATGCTACAATTAGCTACATACTTACGGTTTGTAATAAATTAAAAAAGTAGTATCAAAAATATTTTCAAAAAAGACAAATAAATTATCAATTTTTAAATTTAAAAGACAAAAATAGTTGCGAATTTAAATTATTACCATTAGTTCTTATAGTTTGGAAGCTTGAAATCCAATCATTCAAAAGTTGGAATTTAATTTCATTAAAACTTGAAATTCATAACTTTAAAACTTGAAATTCAATCATTTAAAAGTAGGAAGCTTGAGAAGATTACTTGGGTGATAGATGCAATTTATTGAACGAAAAGATTGAATAAGATAAAGAAAGAAAGCAAGATTGAATAAGATAAAGAAAGAAAGCAAGATTGAATAAGATAAAGAAAGAAAGCAAGATTGAATAAGATAAAGAAAGAAAGCAAGATTGAATAAGATAAAGAAAGAAAGCAAGATTGAATAAGATAAAGAAAGAAAGCAAGATTGAATAAGATAAAGAAAGAAAGCAAGATTGAATAAGATAAAGAAAGAAAGCAAGATTGAATAAGATAAAGAAAGAAAGCAAGATTGAATAAGATAAAGAAAGAAAGCAAGATTGAATAAGATAAAGAAAGAAAGCAAGATTGAATAAGATAAAGAAAGAAAGCAAGATTGAATAAGATAAAGAAAGAAAGCAAGATTGAATAAGATAAAGAAAGAAAGCAAGATTGAATAAGATAAAGAAAGAAAGCAAGATTGAATAAGATAAAGAAAGAAAGCAAGATTGAATAAGATAAGCAGAAAAGACGCAAGAACAAGTAGAGAAACTATCAAGAAGATTTTTTTACTTGCTATCTCAGATTTTTTTACTTGCTATCTCAGAGTATTTATTTTTCATCTGAGACCTCTTACTTGTTTTTTGGAAGTGTTTGCTTGTTTACTGATTTTTTATTTTATTTTTATTTTTATTTATTTTTCTTTCTAACTTTTTAACTACTTAAGTACTTATTATTCTGGGTTATTATAAGTGTATTTATATTAAGTGTATTACCTTTATATTCATTTATCATTACTACTTCCATGATATTTTGGTATGTACATTGGCATGATATTGTTGTTTATGTACTTGAATTACTTATTCTTTTTTAAAGTACTGTTTATTGCTACTTTTTTATTATGGTTATTGGTATATACTTATTGGGACTTTTTATTATAATTCTTGTTGTATACTTAGTTGCTAATGTTTTATATTATGTATTATAGCCACTGCATTATGATCTCTCATGTCTTTGAATTTATTATTATTTTACATTAATGCTCACAAGCTATATTTCATCTAATAAACCCCCTTTTTTTCTGGGTTTATACTAAATATAACCAAATCGTTTTACACTCTTAATACCTTATTATGCCATCTAAAAACATTCAATTTGGCTCTCATTCTGACCTTCAGCTGGACCAAACAATATTGCACAAGAATAGGGGAGAGTGGGGTAATGGCGAACGCGGGGTAACTCCGAACATGGTCAAAACAGCATTGTAAAAAAATAAATTCGACAATTTTTTTTTACCTGCTGAGAAGGGATCCTATGCTCAGTTCCAGACGTGCAGTAGTGTAATGAAGCTGCGGATGTTGTTCACTATAATTTGATTTTAAATTTTTCTGATAATTTTATGCAACTTTTTTCTTGAGTAACACTCTGTTGTAGCTTCTATGGAAATAAAGTCACTCCTTTTTTTTGTTTTTGTTGCATAATATAGTTTTTAGACTTAGTTATTACAATTAGCTTTTTATTCGCTATTACACAACAGTGCTTGTGATTGCCCCCCAATGTGTTCGGAATTACCCCACGTAGGCAGGGTAATTCCGAACACCAATGGTTTTATTTCTGGCATAAATTTTTATTTTATAATAAGATTTTTAAAAATTCCTTTTGAGGGTTTGTGACTGAGTAGTTAAACTAATTGATAAGCAATAAATATGATCAATTTTGTATAACTGGTGTCTTTAATTTGCATTCCCGCTTAGGTGTTCGCCAATACCCCACTCTCCCCTACTAATTTACGATATTCTCTTGACACTACATCAAGTCAACGAAATTCAATTTCAGATCTAAATAATCCCCAAGGTTCAATTAATTGTAAATACTATGACATCATAGATTTCAAAAAAAAAAAATCCTAATTCAGATATTTATATTCATTTCAACATTATCATACCACATTCATGATCTCTGCAGTTTTATTAGCACTCTAAATACATTACCTGTGGCAATAGATATTACTGAGTCAAATTTATATGTAAATTAATACAAATATAACAAACATATCTATAAATGGTTTTAACATTGAGCATTGCCCCACTGAGGCTAAAAAAGGGGGTGCTCTTCTTTATCTAAACTCCAATTTGAACTACATAACTCGCAACGACCTAAAGATCTACCCTTCCAAATGTCTTAAATCCATTTTTGTTGAAACTTTAAAGCCTCACTCAAAAAATATTGTAACTGGTTACATATATCAACATCCATCTATGAATCAAGACGATTTCACTAGTAATTATTTAACTCCACTATTAGATAAGTTAAATATTGAAAAAAAAAGTATTTTTTTTATGGGGGATTTTAATATGGATATACTAAAATATAATGAATCAAATCCTATATCTAGCTTCCTTTACTCGCTTATTTCTTTTTCATTACATCCTGTTATAATTTTACCAACACGTATAACAGCTAAATCACAAATACTTATTGATAACATTTTTATAAACTTAAATTCACCTGACCAAATCTCTGGCAATCTTACTATTTCAATATCTGATCATATGACTTAATTTATATGCATTTCTAAGAAAACTAACCACCCTAAAAAAAGTATATCTTACAGGCGATGCTTCAAGAACTTCAACAAAAATATCATTATTAAAGATGTTTCCAACAATTAACTGGGACCTCTATTTAAAAAAAGATGATGATGTAAATCAATCTATCAGTTTTCTCTAAAAGACATTTAAAAACATATTAGACCAGCATGCTCCATACAAAAAACTAACTAAGCAGCAAATTAAACTTATATCAAAACCATGGATCACCAATGCCATAGTATTAAAATAATAGTTCGTTTGATAATATAATCTCAAAACAATTTATGCTAGAAATATCAAAACTTAACAAATCTTGAATAATGCAATTTTTAAATCATTTCAACAGAATACTCTAGAACTTTATTTCGCTTAGTCAACGTATTTTTTGAACCAATAAAATTAGTTTGTTCGTAAATTTGGCGGGTTTTTAGTGATTGTTTTTTATTCTTCCGCACCAAGATGGTTAGAGAACATTCAAGTTTATGTACGTTTCCATGTATGTCTGTAAAACAAAATTTTTTTGTTTTACAAAAACTTAAATGTTTTCAAAACGATTAGAAAACCTGGCCAGTTTTTCGCAACTAAATATTATTTCCGTTGTCAGTATATTAGAGAGCGATCGCTCCTGGTTCCCGACCAGGCCTATAACTTGCTCATTATCTACAAATCTTTAAAAAAAATTAATAAATACATAAATTTTGATCTTGCCAATTTAGTTTAGTGGCTTTGCTCAATTAAGCTTTCTCTCAACTGTAGTAAAATTAAACTGGTCATGTTCAAATCTAATAAATCAAAAGTTAATAAAAATTTAAACTTTAGATTAAGTGGCCAAAAAATCATTCCTGTAAACTAAATTTTTTTATTATTATTATAATTGATTCCAGCTTATTGTTTGTATCCCATCTTAAAGACTTAGCCATAAAATTAAGCATATCAAATGGAATGCTGGCTAAAGTTCGCCATTATGCCAATCTGGAAACACTATTAAATATATATCATGCCATTTTGGCTCACATATATGATATGCTTGTCAAATATGGGGACATCTCAACAGCAAGCAGTTTTAAGGATATATCTTCAAAACAAAGCTTTAAAAATAATACATTGTCAGAATTACAAATTCAATCCTAATGTGCTTTATCTTACTTCTAAGATCCTTAAACTATGTGACTTTGTTCAGTTCTTGAATTGTCAGTTTGTCTGGAATCACCAACACAAAAACCTACCTCTTACCTTCAACAATTTTTTCCCCAAAAATGCAAGTAACCGATACTATCTTCAATCAATTGAGAATCTGAATCTTGCAGTCTTAAAACATTGCTCTTTTACTTATGGATATAAGTACATAAAAAACCAAAATATAAAATCTTGGAATAACCTTCCTTATGACCTAAAAGCTCTCCATTCAATCTATGTTTTCAAGAGTAACCTAATCCATTCCTTCCTAATCAAATACAGTTAATAAATCTAAATATATGTGTGACTGTGTATAAGCGCTTGTGAAAGGTGCATGTGAATAATTGTGAGTTTATATGTATGTATGTGTATATGTATACATGGATATGTAAGTGTGCATGTGTATGTTTGTAAATATTTATATTTGTATATATGTGTATGTGTATATAAGTATAGATATACATATGTGTGTGTGTGTGTGTGTGTATGTATGTGACTAATTTTTGTTATGATAATTGTAATCATTTTTTTTTTGTCATTTTATTTTTATTATTATCATTTTACTTTTATCATTGTATTATTGTTACATTACCACTTTTATTATTATTATTATTATTAATATTTTTACTCCTTCAACTTTTAATGTTCCTTTTGTTACTGCTGTGGAAGATTAATATTACTATTAACATTAACAATATATTGATTAGCTTTTATTTGCAAGGTTTTTACTTAAGATTAGTACATATACTATTTGTAAACTTCCGTGAATGTAACAACTATTTCATAGTGAATGTAACAACTATTTCATAGTGAATGTAACAACTATTTCATAGTGAATGTAACAACTATTTCATAGTGAATGTAACAACTATTTCATAATGAATGTAACAACTATTTCATAATATAATTTCATAATTGAAAATTGAATTGAAAGTTGCTATTAAAGTAATCGCTAGCTCCCCCGGGTTTTTAGTATAAAGATATTTTGATTGAAACTTATGAATTTTAATCATGGTATTTTTATATTACCGTATGTATTGTACTCTCTGGTTCAAATTTGGTAAAACATGATTTTAAAAAATAGACACTAATTACACTCTTATTTAAATTAAATATTTCTAATTTAAGATTTTATTTATTTTAAAATTTGTTTGGAATAAATTTTTTTAAGTTAAAAATTTTTTAAATTAGTAAACCCAAAACAGCATTGACCCGTACAATGATCGATACCATAAAATAATTTAAAAAAAGTTTAAAGTTAAATAATATAACATTACCAGTACTCATTTTGCAAGTTACAAATTAAAATATTTTCCTAATGGGAAAATTTTGAAGTTTTGGTTCGGGGGACCTCGGACCAAGTAGCCACGGCACTGCTTATAGGGAATGTTTATCAACATAAAGGAACAAATTATAAAGTGTTCTTGTTCTGAAACACGCCAAAATTTGTTAATTAAAGACTAAATAAATACTTGCCATTTTATTTTGAGCCAATATCCTTGAGCCAATGTATTGTAACTTATTAATAATGAGAAACAACTAATCCAAATATTAAAAAAAAGGTGTTCAAGATGAATTTTTTAACTATATATTCAAATTTAAAACTAAAACTAATTTACAACAGCTACAGTCTTGTTCGTCTAAAAAAAATGCTCGATAAAAATTATGTAAAAAGATTTTTAATTAGTTCATTAATTAATAATTATGACATAATTGAACTACTCAATAATTAAACTACTAAAATAAAACTGAAAACTACTTTACCTTTATCAAGATTTAACATTTGCTAAAAAAAACTTTTTCAAAACAAATTCAAAACTAAAGCTAAAATTAGTTACATTATCCAAAGCTAAAGTTACATTATCTACAATCTTAATGAAAAACTTTTTCAAAACAACAAAGATTTAAAAAGATAATATAGGATTAAAAAATAATCGGATTGTTATGTAATTATAAAGAGTTCCACTCTCTAACCCAGTGGGCACGCGATGTGGAGGACGTCGATCGGGCGTATCACGAACATTGGTAAGACGTCCGACGGACGTCCCCAGAACGACGCATGCCCACAGTTAACTGTTGTCTAATAGTTATTAAAAACTAAATCATATTTTAACAGCAGGCAAATTAAAATAAAAAAACTAAAGAAATGAAAAAATAAAAAATGAAAAAGAAAACATTATTGTAAATTTAGAAAACAATTTTTAAAACAATCTTGAGGCATAAAGTTGACCGTTAAGAAGCAAGTTTTTATGAGATAAACATTAATTTTTTAAAAGCCTGACCTCTCAATTGCATTAACTTATTACAATTTATTATAATTTATATTTTCAACGACAACCACGACCAAGTCCCTATAGCCAAGCGGTGCTACGAAACTGCATATAATTTTTAGATTTTTTAACCTAGAATCTCAAAACTTAAAGTTTAAACTTACCCATTGTATATCAAATTAAATCAAAGAAACGTAATATAAAAACACTATTTAATGCAGTCAATAAAGAACTTTTTAAAGTAACCGAATGGTTTAATAATAATAAGATGTCAATAAATTTAACAAAAACTAAGTAAACCTTTTTCACCGTATTTATCAAAGAAACGAAATTCCCCTAAAACTTTCAAATGTCAACATAAGGAATTAAAATACCCAGCAAACATTTTTGTTGTCGATTTGCAGTGCATCTATATAAGTATTTTGAGCGGTCCATTGGAGTTTTGCTTATCGGTTATTTAGTGGACCATTAGCGGTAGCGGGTATAATTGGCCAGCCAATAATAATTTCCAGCTTGTGACTAGTTATCAGCAAGCCACCTTTGGCGGCTGCCACTAATGGTCCACTAAGTAACCGATTGCAAAACTACAGTGGACCGCTCAAAATGTTTATATAGTTCCACTGAAATTTTGCTATAGTATGTTTGCTGGGATAAAAAGAGAAAACTCGATAAATTTTTAAGGTGTTTTACCTGAAAAAATTGTTATGAGGAAAAATCTTACAAACTTAATTGAAAATAAAATTAATAAAAATATTGGCACATTTCATAACACAAAGCCTAACCTAAATCAATTATCTTCAAAATATAACTCTCCTTTATTCTTTATCAATTATGTTAACATAATTATAAAATATATTATACATAAATTATATACTCAATTAACATTGCTTTGTGCAACATTGATAAAAAAAAATGATGAAGCTTTTTAACAATGCAAAACATGTAACCAGGATAAAAACAAAATCTAAACTTTCTCTTGCACTCAAAATCATTGTTTAATAGTCTAATTCTGAATGTTTTCCAGTATTTGTTACCTTTTCACTTTTATAAATAAAGCTACTAACAAGACGATCTTAAATATCAAAACCTGGCTCATGATAAAGAGGTCTAAGATTTAACGCCGGCTTCGGCCAGATAAAATTTTTGACCTTAACAAAAAAATGAAAATAAAACATTACTTTAAAAAAAGCACAAATATCTTACTAGATAATAATATAATACTTATATTTAAGCTAAAACTATGAGGCCATCAAGTTCTCAACATCAGAGGACCTCAAGTATGGAATATAATAATCAATAATGGCATTAAAATGATTGCAATTACAAATAATTTTAAATCAAAACAAAAAAAAACAAAAACGAAAAAACAGTTTTTAATAATGAAAACATCGAGAACTTTTTCTCGAGCTATATAGCTCTAAAAAAAAAAAAGAATATATATTATTTGATACTTTGGTGACCGCTAAATAAATATTTGTTTAACGGTCATCAAAGTATTATTTCTGTTTACATGCAATTTTGATCTCATTACATATAAAATAAATTTCCTAAATTTTCTAAAATCCTTTATGCTATTTTTATTAATACTATATTTTTAATCGTAATAATTGAAAACTATGTTACATATACTTTTAACTTTTTTTTATCACATTTTATGACATTTTTTTTTTTTTTTTCTTTGTGTTTAAAATAAACTTTGGACTTTATTATAATAATTTTTTTTTCTTTATGGTTTATTTAATGTTTAATGATATAAATGGTACTTATTTCTATATTTATATATGTAAACAAGTATTTACGAACTATTAGGTGCTTGGCTGCAAGATAATCATATGTCTCCTTCTTGTTCCCGTTATTTGTATATTTTACAAATATGAAAACTGTGAATACAATGGTAAAAATTAAAAATACTTAAAAAATGATAAGCTTTTCATTATATTTCCAAATATAGTTTTTTTTTTAGTTTAATTTGTTTTGAAGCATCTTGTCATAAGATAAGATTACAAAACATTAGGGAAAGGTTTAAAACAGTATCTCTGGCTCCACCGACATAGTAGGCCGGGTGAATAAAAAAAAGCAATTGCTTTTACTCAGTAATTGTTCAGCTTTACGTGAATAAAAATTTCAGCAACTTTGCTTAAGTTTTTATTCACGTAAAGCTGAGCAATCACTGAGTAAATTGTTTAACTTTACGTGAATGAAAATTGGTGCAAAACTCCTGAAGTTTTTATTTTCGTAAACTGACCAATTACCGAGTAAAAGCAATTGCTTTTTATTCACCCGGCCTAGTATATCGTGGACTTGGGGGCGCTGACTTAATCAATATAAATAAAGGGTGACTAATTAAACGTAAAGCTGCCGTCGGAGAGAGAGATTTTTTTTGAAAATTAATAAATAGAAACTAATGCTTAACTTTGATAATAATCAAATAAATTTTCATTTTATTTAGTATTATGAGTCTAAATAAAGCATTAATTTCCATTAAATTTATTAGTGTAAGTTAACGAAAAAAAATATCTTTTACTACAAGGAAAATAAACATCAAAGTTAGATTTAAAAAACATCTATACTAAGTTTGTCCAAAAACTGCGTAGAAGCATTTTAAGAAGAATGTTTATCTTCATCTTGAAAAAAAAGTTTAATTAGATCTTTGATTGACTCCAAAATTGATTCCAAAAGTCATTAAACGCATTCTTTAAATCTGTTTATTGTCCGTTAGTACGCATGTGACATAGCCGAACTCACGCAAAGGTTAATAATCGCACAATAGATTATAACGGTTATCAACATCTGAAAGGTCTTTTGACAATGAATTTCTAATTATCAAAAAAACTTGTTTTTTTTGACTGAAGATAATAACCTTATATATATATATATATATATATATATATATATATATATATATATATATATATATATATATATATATATATATATATATATATATATATATATATATATATATATACAAGATAATAACTAATAATAACCTTATTTATATAATATATATATATATATATATATAAATATAAGATAATAACTAATAATAACCTTATATATATATATATATATATATATATATATATATATATATATATATATATATATATATATATATATATATATATATATATATATATATATATATATAAATATAAGATAATAACTAATAATAACCTTATATATATATATATATATATATATATATATATATATATATATATATATATATATATATATATATTTATTTATTTATTAAAATAGCATATATAAAATATGCTATTTTTATAACTCTCGAGTAAAATAAGTTACAACAGATTTTACAACAGATTAACTAAATTATAAAAAAGCGGAGATTAATCATACCAGACAATACTTATGCAAACAACATTAGAAATTTCAAGGAAAAAATTGGCGAACGGAAATTAATAAAATATCCATTTAAACTTTGCAAATAGTTTAATATGTCAAATAAAAGTTATAAAAATATCCTCTATGTTTTTTATTTACAAAAAGGTGCCGAATCATATCGGATATTGAACGCTCGTACAATAACGTCTTAATCACTAGTAAAGTCAGCATGTTTAGCAGATACGTTAAGTTCTCATCAGAAACATTAAGTTCCGATGGCATGATAAGCAGGTCTTAAAAGACCTGCACAACTGCTGCTAACTCTAACCCCAACCTAAATAATGAATATAGTCTAAGTAGTAGTAGCAGTTAACAAGTAGCAGCTTCGCGGTTTTCCTTATTTTAAAGTTAGGTTAATAACTTAAAATTGGTATAAATTAGAGGAGATTTGAAAGTTTTATAAGCAAAATTGAATTTATAAATTGTCTAAGGATTGCATTTAAATCAATTGTCCATGGTAACAAAATGATATAGAGACCAGACAGAGTATTAGTGATACGTTGTTTTTATAAAGAGGTGTTTGAAGCGGTATTATGTTTGAAGAGGTATTAAACAATTAATTATGTTTCTAAAGATTGTGTCCCATTATAAAAAGTATAAAAGGCCAAATAAAAAAAAGATCATAATCAACGTTTTTAAGAAACATAACGTTGTTTTTATTACTCGTGTCTTGAAAGGTCATAAGCCAGGGTTTAAGTTTGTCATACTCTATGATATAACAAAGTCATAAGGTCTGGCAAAAACACAAGATTTGGTATGGTGAGGTTATAAGATATGGCCTTGCTTTCTTAGACCAAAACTTCGTCGGTTTTGGGGAGGTCTAGTGAAAAGTAATAATTTTTTCATTTTATGCAAAATACGTTTTTCATTCTATTTCTCATCAACTTAAATATAACACTTTTATCTGCTCAGTTAAAACATTCGCAATAGTTCAGTTACGAAATTCGCGCAAACTCAGAATTAACATTTTTAACTGGGCAGTTATCACCAACTTAACCTTTTCACTGGTTCAATTATTTATGTTATTTTATAATTGTTACAAACTATTGTTTATATCACTGTTGAGGTTTTCATTTCTCACTATTTCTACTATTTTTGAAGCTTACGTTTCTAATGAATAATTTATTTTATACGATAAAAGTACGAAAGCCGTGGGTTACATAAAAGTTAGCTATTATGTGAGGGTTACGTAAAGTAAGTAAATTATGTAAAGTAATTTATATTTAGTAAACAATGATAACTTTAAAAAAATTTATTTACCAAAAAAAACCAAGTTTGATATTGTTTGAATTAATTTACTTCCAACCAGTACAAATTTTGCAAGTTTAGTGCGACTTTTGGGAGCCCTATCAATAAAAGTTCCCTAACAATAAAAATTTTTAAAAATAAGCAAAACAAGACAGTAAAGCGGAAAGAGATTTAGAAAACAAACAGTAATAAACTAAAAAAAAACAACGAAAAGACAACATGTTTTTAAATGTCTATAAAAAATCTTTTAAAAAATTGTCTTATGCTAATGATATTTTGTAAAATTTTGTTTATTAATGATATTTTGTAAAATTTAAGTATTCAGTGTTAAAACACCTTTTTATTTAAGTGCAAAGGCCTAACTGACATCCACATCTTTGAATTTTCCTAGTTCAATTATAATATTTTCCTATTAGGTTTCTCTAATATTGTAACTTTTAAGTTTTTACTTCACTATATGCCAAGATATTACGCTGTGAGTATATAGATAGCTGTAGATTGGATAATTAAAATTCACAAACTGGAAAAAACTACAGTAACTTAATAGGGACTAAAAAATAAGGAAACATAAAGGCTATAAAAGAACCATAATTATATATATATATATATATATATATATATATATATATATATATATATATATATATATATATATATATATATATATATATATATATATATATATAATTATGTAAATATGCAAAATCAGTAAACAGTTTTAAAGCACAATTAGTCAATTGGCTCCTTTTAAATAAAATTAATACTGACACGGCTGTCTAAGTGTGTTATTAATACACACACTCGTCGTCTTCGGGCGGCTACAGCATCTACTACTACTACTACTACTACTACTACTATATATATATATATATATATATATATATATATATATATATATATATATATATATATATATATATATATATTGTTGAAAAAATTATGTTAACTTGTATTATTAAATTTGACTGAGGTTAAAATTTTTAAAAGTTTTGTCATTCGATTAATCTTGAGGAGAAATGGCAATAATACTATAACGTTATTATCGTTATTATACGTTATTATCGATTCAACCGAGTTCAAGGAGAAAAAGTCAGCATGGATTTATTGAACAATAAAACTCTTTTTAGTTGAATATATTATAAAAGCAATAATCAGTCGATTTAATTACATTCTTTAACAAATAAATTTATTAGAGCAGATTGATCGATAGTAACGCAAATATTTTAATTTGGATTGCTTCTAATCGATTAATTTAGATCTTTTGATAACGTTTTTTATTTAAAAGTAATCAGGAAAAATAAAAGATTCAATCAAGATTTTAAACAATGGAGATGTTTCTGTTAGTTTTACTTCTACTTTTTAAAAAAGCAAACAGTAAAGCTATTAACTTAATTGAAAATCATCCAGAGGGGGAGATGGAGACTTGTAGACTTGAACTTGTTTCTGTTATTATTCCAAATTGCGAGAAAAAAGAAATCCGTGTATACGGCTGTCAAGGAAAGTGCAAGACCACATCTTATATAGAGCTCGGAAAAGTTATAAAGACGAAGTCATGCTGTAGACCTAAAAGTATTCAAAACTTTGAAGCTGCTGTAAACTGTTCAAGGAATTCAATAAAACACATAAAAATGTCGTCTGCAATAAGTTGTTCCTGCTTTACTGACAATTCTTTCATGTAAAAATAGTTTTTTTATAATTTAAATAGGATATTTATAGTGTAAATAAGTGTAAAATAAAAAATTTATTGTCATACGAATATCATTTCTATATATTGACTGTTTCTTGGTGTCAATTGCGAACGCGCAAAACTCCAAACAGCCATATTTTATAACGCTTTAGAAATTTAAAAATGTAAGATAAATATGATGCTTGTTAATACTTTTTAGTTACATGTAATATATAAACAACTGTGTAAATAAATATTTACTAAATAGTTTGATGGACATTAAAACGACGGTGAAACTTTCTTATGTCCTCTACTGCAATGCTCTGGGGCAAGACCCAAGAAGGTTTTGTCGCAAAAATTTGGAAAATCTTTATAAACAGATTTTTTTTTAAAAAACTGTTTTTTTTTGAATTCACAATTTCAGAGTTTCTAAAAAGTATTTAGAAGAGTTTTGTTATATTTAGTATGTTTAAGTAAAAAAAACGCGCCTAGAAACACTGACACACACTCATATACACGCGCGTACGCACACGCACACACACACCTAAATATAGATACACACAGGCACACTCACACACACACACGCACTTACACACTCACATGCAAACACAATCATTCACTCACGCACGCGCAAACACACACACGCACATACACACCAAGGTTCTATCTACTATTGACAACTGCAGAATGAGTGTTTTTAACTCAACTTTATTTTTTTTTAAACCAAGCTCGGAAGATATTATCTTTACATGTGCTAACTCGGTATTTAATAGACCTTATTTTGTTTAAAATAAATCAAATTCAATTAACTATATTCAAATACAGTATCTGATAGATTTTCAAATACTGTATCTAATAGAAATTATTTTAAGCACAGAAAAAACTATGTTTTATAAACTCAATTTTAAAGAAATCGTTAAAAGATTTTTCTCAAATAAAAATAATTAAACTCTTTATTTAACAGTTTTTCCTCATATTTTATATAAAAATATGAAATTCTTTTTGTAAAAGACCTCATATAACTTTATTGTATCGGCATTTGTTTGCTTTTGAGACTTGTTAAAAGCCTCTTTTATTGAAAGTTTTAATAAAAATCACTTGTTAATTAACAATTCTAAAAGAGATTTTTTTAAAGCTATATTTAAATTAGAAACCAAATTTTATTTATAAACTTCTCGCCACCTCAAAACACAAATGATTAAATACTACAGGAGAGACAAAAACATTTACAAACATCTCCATGCTAGGACAAATAATTGTCAAATAAGTAACTATCTTTTTGATATATGTTTTATATATCAAAAAACATTTATATACCATGTTATACATATCACTATTATAACTATCAAAACAAAAATTGTTTTGATGATTATTATTAAAACTGTTTTTTGATATTCACCAATAATTTTACCTGCTTAATTTTAACTTTAATTTTAACTGCTTTTTGATATTTTTTGATATTGGATTCTATCACCAATTTATCACATATTTATTGAATTCTATCATCAATAAGTTCAAGCTTAAAGTTAAGGAAAGTTTTATTCAATGAATGGAAAAATCCAGATACGAACAAACAGTTGAACCATTATAAGGTATCTCTTTTCACATAATAGTTAGCATTTTATAAGCCATTAACCTTTTGTTAAATAATTAAATATCTTTTTTATTGTAATTAAAAATACAATTTAGGAAAACAATATTTTTTATTTACTCAGTTGGTTTGCTTTAAATGTTTAAATGAACATTAGTTAAGTACATATAATCATATAATCAGCGGCGTAACTATAGGGTGGCAGGTGCTAAATGCTAGGCAAAATGCTACGAGCCTTGTTATTAAATAAGCCTTGTTAATATTATATGAAACGTACTTTTTTAAAACGTATTTTTTTTAAACACTGTATAAAATTTTGTATTTCAATATGTAAAATGGAAAAAAATTTTAAAAATTAACAAAATTAAAAATCTAAAATCATATCTTTATAAAACTTGTTTATCAAAATGATTTCAACGAGTGATGTTTTACTCCCCACTTACCTAATGATTGTTCAAACATTCAAGAGAGCCGGCGAGAGAGCGCAATCTTATGAACAACATAGCATTTTTGAAAAAACTTTATAAAAATACTTAAAATTAATTACGTTAGACGCAACTAATAACCATACTCTAATTTAAATAAATTATAAGGATTTTAACGCAATCATTAGAAAAGGATGTCAATCTATTTTAGAACAGATCCATTTGTTGTTTAATTTATTCAGCAGTACTCTAGTCATTTTGTGAAGCCATTTTTTGTGGCGCTGGCAACTAGCGATGATTGATGTTAGTATATCATTTTGAATATTATTTTGAAAGTTTAGTCGGAAGAATTAAAAAGGTATCAACGTGAGTTTGGAAAATGGAAGCAAATACTGTAGCAGAAATATAATCCATCAGCCTTTAAGTTTGTAAAAATCGTTAGATATAGGTAAAAGACATCTAGAACTGAAAAACCATTTATGAAACTAAAATGTATAAAAACTTATTTAAGAAACTCAATCGGACAATACAGGCTACATAAGTTGGCTACTCTGTCAAATTAAATTTCTATGACGCAAACTTTTAACTTTGATGACGTTATCGATACATTTACGGAGGAGAATGGTTAGAGCAAAGAATTTTATCAATAAACATAAAGATTAAATTGTTATTTCATTATAATTATGTAATCCCTTTTAAAAACAAAATTTATTAGATATTTAAAAAAAATGTACACACTATTAACAATAATATCAGGTAACTTCTTAATTAATCTAATAAAATAACGTGGCAACTTTTATTAAGGGTCCCACCCGATCAATTTGCCAGATAATGTAATTACTGTATATAATGCTGCACCGCCTATTGGATAAACAACGTTTAAACTTTTTTAAATTGTAATGTTTAATTTCAATATTTCTAAAGTAAAATATCTGATTCCTAAATTATAATAGGGTAAAGTGGGGCTATTTGAGCATAGGGCAAATTGGTCAATTAAAATATCGTTAATACTACGAATCACATGACCAAAACGTTAAATGGATGAAACTTAGGGAATTAGAGTATTAACACAATGTGCAACAAAAGGTTGCTGGAATACAATTGAGTAAGATACACGTGCACTTTTTATATTTGGACTAAAAAAGTAAAAAAATTTTTTTTGCTATTTTTCTCTCGTATGCTTATAAATTTTTTATGTGTCATCACTTAGGTGTTGATATTTTACTAAATTATCAGACAGACGATTAAAATTTTCGATTTTTTCCTAAGTCTTACTGTTTTCTTTAAAACCTAACTAATGTGTCACCTTGTCTGTTAGGGGTAAGTTGAGCACCTTTAATTGAACACAAAGAAACAATTTTGACGAGAAATAATTTTGCTGTACATTATTAAATAATGTACAGCAAAATTATTTCTCATCAAAATTGTTTCTTTGTGTTCAAATAATGATTATTTGTATATACTTTTATAATTAGCAGTTTTTAAATCGGGCTTGAAAGTTCAAGATAGTTGTATAAAATAATATTTTTATATTTTATGACACTTTCTTACTATTTAATTTTTTCCTCTTTCCTTACTAACGGCATTAAAGTGTATAAAATAAAAAGTTTGTAAATTATACACACGCTTACTGTTAGTGAAAGTTTTATTGATGATTCACCGTAGTTTTGTATCTACCCCGCTGGGACAGGTTGAGCAGCTCTGCAAACTTTAGGCAATATCTTCTCAAAAAAATCTAAAACTATAATTTTTTTTTTAAAACAAGTTCTTAGCAGGTTAAATTATCTTTCAAATATTGAAAAAATTATGTAAACTGAGGCACCATTAATGAGATCTGTTAGACATAAGTTTGTAAAAATTGCTCAACTAGCCCGCTTTTTTACGCATAAAACATTTAATTCTGCAGCATTGATATTTCACGAAAATATTTCACAAATATTGAATTTTATCCATTTTGTTTTGATAATTGTAGAAACAGATAAGGAAAAAAGTTTTCAAACATAAGCATTTTAAAGTTTTCAAGGCTATATATTTAAAAGTTTACATTTTTAGTTATTTTACCCATAAATAAAATAATTTAGTATATAGTTTTGCAGTTTTTATAAAAATCTTTGAATTACGGTCTGACCGGGGAAAAAATTCGAGATATCGAGAGTTTGAGCAATAACGACAAGGCTGCAATTTTAGGAAAAAAACTTGTTATTCGGCGTTGATACAAACTATCTATCTTTGCCGTCTTCAGTACCAGAGCACGTCACAAGCACATCATTTCCGTATTTGGAGTTTTATGATAAAGCATTTTCTAATTTAACGTAACGGAGCAATAACGCCCATCTATAGCTTTTGGCAGGTGGTTATTTATAACAATGAAAGATTTTGCTGAGAGCTATTGGACGACACAAAAATCCGGTTACACAAACAAATGGCTAAACTCTCTCAAAAATAGTTTTAAAAGGATCATCATCGCCTCTTCCATCGGCTGGTTTGATGTGCAGATACTAGATTTTTTAAAAGAGTTAACGACAGTCTCGACTTTTGACAACATTCTTGTTTAAAATTTTAAAGCGATACTTTTCGGTAATTTAAATTTAAAAAATTTGAATATTATCAAAACATTAGTGCAAAAAAGTTTTAAAAAGGAAATGTCAAAATAACAATAGAAAATTGGCCTGGAGAACAAAAATATCAAGATTCGACCGATTAATATTGTGTCTATCACTAAAAATTTCGCGATATCAAGTATTCGAGATCTATCGAGAGTCAAGTGTGAAATATAAAACTTCCCATAACAGTTTAATATAAGATTTTAATCCCAAATGTCATAATAGTTTGACATTTTTTTAAAACAGCTGCATAACTTTTTTACTTTTTCAGTCATAGCGGATGTTGGCGACAGGTTTTTATAAACAGAGAGTTCTTAACCAAGGTTACTAAGTATCTCGGCTATTATTATTTTAGATTTAGTTTATTTTAAAAAATCAACACAAGTTCTTCATTAATGAAAACTTTTATAAACAATGTTATTGTTTCCATTAATTTGTTTTAATTTTTATTTTATAAATACATTTTTGCAAAATAAGTTTTGCAAAATAGTTTATACAACGTATTATATAAATATATTACATATTAATATATAATACAAAAATGATGTAATATAAAAAGTTAATGAAACATGAAAGTTTTCATAAAACATTCCTAAAAGTTTAAAAAAAAACATTAATTACCATTGTTTATACGACGTCAAAAGATGCTCGTAGCGGGATTATTTTATTTTGACGATAGTTTTAAAGATATTTTATGACGTTGATAAACTTTGGTAAACTTTATCTGTCTCAGAAAAGTTATTTTCAAATTTAAATTGCGCACTTAATGACGTCATAAAAAACGTCGGAAATAAATGGTTTTCTCTCGCAGCATTATCGCATCACACCAAAAAAAAATAATTAAAACATAACAAAATAAATATAAAGGAAAGGAAAAAAAAGAAGGAAAAAGAATAGAATTCTTTTTTGTTTATTTTTTAACTACTTTTTGTTTTTTTAATTACTTATTCATGATTTTAGGCATAAAATTTATTTGTCAACAATGCATATATAATGCAAATATAAAAAATACATAAATATGAAAAGAGTAACAAACTTTACAATTTTACGCAATTAATTCGTTAACAACACATATTAAATGTTTTAAAACTTAAACATTTATTAGTAAACAAATAATTAAATCACAGTTAATATTTTTAAAAGATATATTTTATATTATATGTAATAAAATATTTATAATAAATTATTATAATCGTTTTCCCCGGGCATCACGCTTTTGGGGCATTATCAAATGACAATTAAAAAATTGAAAACATCCAATAAAAAAATAAAAATTTATTTACCTTGTTACCTTTATCCATCAGATTACAGAGAGATTTCAAGCTCTGAAACAGCGATGTAGATTTTTTTCCTTCATCTGATCTACGCCCGACCACAATTCGGACTTAACAAACAGTCAAGAATCTAAAGTTAAAGATCTCGTACTTCTCTATCCAAATGATCTTAGTAATGACGAGTTTGTTGATAAGTTCCGCCACTTTTTGTCTGTTCGACGCCATCTACTGACAAATGATCGAATGAACTAATGGCCCTTAGATCTCCTGAATAGTATTTATGCAAAGGGACTTGAAGAAAATTTTCCCCAGATATGCATCTGTCTTTGTATCTTTCTTACTTTGCCAGTATCTATCTATGGCTGAAGGCAAGAGATCTTTAAGCAAGTTAGTTCTCGTCAAGAAGTTTTATCAAGTTAGTTCTCGTCAAGAAAAACAACTCTCTAAGAGTCGTCTTATCGACTCAACTTTATTGTCTTAACAATTGCCTTATCCTTTTAATCGAAACAGATCTTGCAAAGAAAGTTAATTACGATGTTGTAGCTTCCAACTTTGCTGCTAGAAAAAATTGTAAAGTCTTAGGATAACGTCAGAAAAACCAGATACCAAATCCAGAAATGTTTTTTTTCTTTGTTGTGTTTAATTGTTTGATTCGTGAACTGTCATTGAACAGAATTTTTAAAAAATTTTGTGAATACTAGAAATAACAGCTTTTTTTTTCTTATCATTTTGATGGTGGTTAGGAGAAGGGGGGGGGGGGGGCATCCAGTAAATTTTTTTTATAATATACCCTGGGCATCATGAAGTCTACTTGGACTTCATGATGCTCAGAGTGGACTTTTTCTCTGGAAATGAAATAGTAAGGCCTAATTTTGTTTTTTTTTATCTGAATTGACCTATTCCTTTTTCAAACAGTCTAAAAAATATATTATTTAAAAAAGATAATAATATTCTAGATTTTTTAATTTTTAGAAAATATTTTCAATTGTTATGCTGCATATAGATTTGTTTTTATTGCAAGTTTCACTTATAGAGTATGTACAATATCTAATTTATGGTATTTTTAGTGAATATATATTTAAGGTATGTATTTTTAGGTATTTATTTTATAAGGTATATTGATGTTTTTATTATTGAAGAAAATAGTTTTATTATTAAAGAAAGTAGTTTTATATTGTTAAGGGCTTCGTGATAAGGTCATCACAATTTTCCTGAAGTCCTTCCCATATAATATTATAAGTTTTATTGTAAATATTATTATTATTATTACGGCAAATAAATAAAAAATAATAATAATAAATTTAAAAAAGAATTAAATATATATATATATATATATAAAGTGGTGTAACTGAAGTTGGTGTTAACCAGTGCAGTAAATTTTGGTGTATAAAATATACACGACAAAAGTTTTTGGTGTATATATATATATATATATATATATATATATATATATATATATATATATATATATATATATACACAGTGGTCGGCCATCACATTAGGACCAGCTGTAATTTTTTGTAAATATTGTGTAAAAATAAATTTTTTGGCAAAAAGAAAAATAATGGTGTAATTTAAAGCTTGTTCGTTTATTTATAAAGTTATACTTGATGAAAAATAAACAAATAAAATTAAACATTTTGAATATTTATTGGTTATTACAATAAATTATATAAAATATATATTAAGTATTAATATTTTGTAAAACCGCCTTTATTTGCAATAACTGTTTCGATTCGTCGTGGCATGCTTGCAATTGAACTTTTTATAGTTTCTGTCAACTCTGGGTTATTGTGCCAGATCCTGATAATATATTCCATAAGATCTTGCTTGTTAGAAAGAATTTTTTTTCCAACATCTCGCTTTACTATTTCCCAAATGTTTTCTATGGGGTTAAGATCAGGTGAGTTGCCTGGCCATGGCAATACATCTACTTTTTTCTGTTTTAAAAAAGCCATAACACTTTTTGCTGTGTGGCAAGTTGCACCATCTTGCATAAATATAAGATTTTTGAAATTTTTGGACTTCTTTTGAATTTTTTTACATTTTTAGACCAATCTGCCATTTGAAGAAGCAACTGGTTTTCCAGAACTTCTTTATACTGGTCCTGCCTCATTGTGCCAACTACTTTGTAGAGAGGCCCTGCTCCTTGCCCACAAATGACAGACCAGATCATTACTGAAGCTGGATGCTTGACTGTTTCCACAATGCAGTCAGGATGAAACTTTTCGTTTGTTCTACGACGAAAAAAAGCTGTTTTGTCCATCATTACTTGAAAATATCAGCATCAGAGAAGCAAATCTAAAATAATGCTTATTTTAAATTATAATATTTATGAATATATTTAAAATATTTTACGAATATGAATGCGAATAAAAATACTTTTTCCCAATCCTCAACAGACCAGTGATGATAGTTTCGAGCCCACTCCAGTCTCTTTTTTTTCATGAGTGAAGTCAGTTTTGGTTTCTTGGCTGGGCGATGACACATCAATCCCTCTTCCTTCAGCCTTCTGCGAATGGTCCGGTCTGACACAGCAATACCAGCTTCATGGATAAGCTTAGTCAATACATTTTGTGGCTTTTTCCTGTTTTCCAGGCATATATTCCGGATAATACGATCCGCTCTTGGTGTTGTCTTTCGTTTAGAAGGAGGTCTCCTTGGGCCAAACTCTATCCCTGTATCAATTTTTTTTCTCACTCGCATTACGGTTTGGTGAGAAACCTTTACAATTTGTGCAACTATTCGCTGAGAATATTTTGTATTCTGTAAAAGACATCTATTTTGACTAACTTTTGTTGGTGTCATATCACATTTTTTACCCATAGCTGAAAATTTAAATTATTAACTTTAAAAAAGACTACTGTTTGGTGTCTTTACATAAACAGGAAAAAAAAACATAAAATCCTTTATTTAAAATTAATGACTTACTGATTATTATTAAGTTAAAAAAAAAAAATTAATTAAATAAATCACAGATGCTTGAAATTAAAATAAATCATATTTAAACTTCAATCAAACTAACAACTAAAAATAACCTTAAATTATCCAATATGCACCAATTTGATTATGACAGGTGATTGCTGACAGCCAGAGTTGCCAATTGATAAAATTTTTATTAAATATTACTAAGAATAGAAATAACTTGACATGTAACAAAAAAAATTATCATATTTATTTTCTCATATGCAAGTTTAAGCAACATATTTGAAACAAATTGTAAAAAAACGTGTGGTCCTAATGTGATGACCCTGCCGACCACTGTATATATATATATATATATATATATATATATATATATATATATATATATATATATATATATATATATATATATATATATATATATATATATAAATATATATATATATATATATATATATATATATATATATATATATGTATATATATATATATATATATATATATATATATATATATATATATATATATATATATATATCTTTTGCTTAACAAAAAAACTTCTTACTCTTGTAGTATATATATATATTTTTTTTGCTGACAATGCAGTTTATTAGTTTTTAAAGTTGCTGAGTTTTAAAGTATGTTCTTTAATGTGTCGGTAAGTAACATTATTTTGTAAACTACAATCTATAGACTCTTTACTTCATTAAACAGTACTATTAAAAAAACAAGATGATACTTCCCATTGGACACGGGACTAAAAATAGACGTCTTTTGAACGTTCAAAAGACGTCCACAACGTTTAAAAGACGTTCATAAGACGTCTTTTTTACGTCCTGTGCCCACTGGGTTAAAATAAAGCAATTGTTTTCTATATGTATATGTACATTATTTTCTATATGGGTAACTTGATACAGCATTTGTGGAAAACCCTAAAGTTGTAGAAAAGAACTCCATTGTGTCATAAACATTTTTAAAGACCATTTCTTAAAATATTTGCAATTAATTTTTAAGAGATATATGTAAATATAATACTCGGTGATCGAATTTCGATGCAATGCCATTATTTATTGACGCTCAAAAATGACATTTAAAACGACATTATCTGGATTTCTGAAATGTGATTTGGACTATTAGATGCATTAGGTTAAAATTATTGATTTGTTTGCCTTTCAAGTAGAAAGACTTTTCTCTAAGTTTTATACTTTTTTTCACTTTTTTAATGATGCTCGTAGTTTTAGGCATCCCATGGTTGGGAAGCAGGGTTGGGGTCAAATACGTATTTATTTTTGCATTTGGTATAAATTGGCTATTTTGGTGTAATTGTATTCGTATTGTGTTTGATTAAAACTTTTTTTTTAATACTTGTGTTTGTATTAGATTGAAATGTGTTTGCGATTCCATAAACTAGGTTAATCGGTGTTTTTATGGGAAATACCTAGTTTTTTTTTTTCATTTTTAAAACTAAAATAAATTATAATTTTTTTCATGACACATTTGTTAGAAGACTTGTTTTCATTTCTCTCTTTAGCAGATTATTTTATCAGTCTTGTCTTGAAAAATTCTTTATATATGTTTTTAACCTAATGTACAAATATTTTTATTTGTATTTGAAAAATGCCGATTGCATATATTTTTATTTTAGTTTGTATTTGGAAATCTAGAATTAACGTATTTGTATTTGACCCCAACCTTATTGACAATTGTATCTGACCGTTATTGTTATAATTGAAGATTTATATATTTTGCAGATGAATTTGTTTACTACCGTAAAGACAGTAATTACTAATTACTAGTAATTACAGTAGTTACTACATTGCTGCAAATCTCATTAATTTGATGACTTTTAGAAAGTATTTTACAATATAGAGTTTTTCATAATTTAGTTTATTTAATGTTAGTTTAATATGTAAATCTATAAGGTCAACATAACAAATAAACAATCACTTTTTAAAATTCGTTATGATTTCTCTAAATTTTATTTTTTAACAATTTGTAAAAAATAAAAATAAATCTAGAAATACGAATTTGCAGACTATAGATTTAATCTTTAACAAAAAAAAGGAAATCGAAGCTTTTTTTTTTAAATAGCTACTATGTCTTCTTGACAAATTTTGATCAACGGCATTTTAACTTTTTGTAACATAACGTCTTGTCTTTTCATCTGTCAACAACATGTTGTACTACTTTTTGTAAGCAACATAACGTTTTGTATTTTCATTGATCAACGACGTATTTAACTCCTTAATTTTCTAACAAAGACAAGTAAAATTATCCCTCCCTCCCCCTCCCTCACTCACACAATATAAATATAATGAGCCAAACAAATGACAAGGACTTAAAAAAAACTTTTTTGTAAAATGTAAATAGGACAAACCGGGGTAACTACACCTCCTACTTTTTAAAAATGCCTAAAATAACTATATAAAAGTAAAAACAATAAACTGAACACTTTTTATTTTACAAAATTCAGACAAATATTTAATTTAAAAATCAAGTTTTGACAAAAGAAAATACAGAAATTTTTGAAAGACTATAAAAGTTGAAGCAATGCAATTCTTTTCTGAAAAATTTTAAATGCATTTTTACTACAAATTTTTACACGAAGATAAATAACTTATAAGTTTGTACAAAATAAGATGTTTTCTTTTAAAGTAGTTAAGGTTAGGGTTGAGACAGCATTAAATTGGGGAATGCATCGCTTCACTGCTTGACTTGTGTTGTAGTTTTCATTTTTACTTTTGTAATTTTCCACCATTCTGAAAATTAAAACGAAAATTTTAAAACAATAATATATAGTTTATAGGAGACTTATTTCAAATTAAAAAAAAAAATGAAGAAAAAAAGAACATTTTTATGAATTTTATACTCAAAGGTGGTGTGTGTGTGTGTTAAATTGTCATCTTAAAGGGTGAAATTGCTTCATGACTAAATTGTATGAAGTTGTTAATAACATTGTATCTACTTCTAAATACAGATTTTGTTGCTCTATAATTAACTTGTTAGTTAAGATTTGTTAAAAGTAAAAGTTTAAATTTCAAAATTTAAGATCATTTAAGATGTATGTATACAAATATAAAATTTATTTAAGCTTAAAGTTATTATATAAAGTATAAGCACACATGTTTTATTTTTAAAATAAAACAAATTTTTGGTTTATGTAGTTACATTCGTTCACTAGACCCAGACTCTTACTTAGAAACATTTATTTTAAATGTAAACATTCAATATAAACATTTAGAATAAAAATTAAATGCGAACATTAATAACGATGATTAGTCATCACCAGAGACCACAAAATGTCTTAAAGCTGCAAAAATGTATTTTAGAGCAGAACTTTACCTCACACTAATTATTTAAGTTCACAGTTTTCCTCTACATCTTGCTGACAAAGTCCATAAATCTTATTCTTCTAATACAGTTTCACCTGTTTTTTCCAGTTTAACTCCTGGACAAGATAAGCATATAAGTATGGTGTCCAACGCACACGTCACGTGGTTTATTTTTAACTAGTCTATAGCTTTAATAGCTACAATTTTATAAATTTGGAATATAAAAGTCATCATCTCATGATTATGATCATAGTGATATTGTGATTGTGGTATCTCCCATGTGTATCATCAAAAAAACAAATTAAAAAACGCAAAATTGTTCTTTTTTTATTTTTATTAGAACTATTTACACAAATATTTCTTGTTATTACAATATTTTAGTTTAAAGCATGGACTAAAATAGTTCTATTACAATTTTAATTGTAATATTTGCTGAAACACAATAACAAACAAATATTCATAAATATATTTTTAACGGTTAACAACTAAATAATCAGATCTTTAATAAAAAGTCAAATTTTTACAAAAAAAAGACTACAAAAAAAAAAAAAAAAAAAAAACAAACAAACAAATAAACAACTACATCAAAGATATAATGTTAACATTTTATCGTTATTTTTAAAATTTTGTTTTATTTTTAGTTTCATTATTTTGTTTCGCTGATAAATTCAGTTTACAATTGATCTAACACAATGAATCTAAAAATTGCTTTAAAATATAGAATCAAGTTTAACAAAGAAAACAGATTTACATTTAAGAAGTATCAAAATATTATCAGTTGAATTTTATTGTTTTTTTTTTATTAAAAAACTTGTTTCTCGTTTTTAAAACTTAAGTAAAATTTTTAAATTAGATTTAAAAATAAAAATCAAGTTTAACAAAGCAAATCATTTTGTTTTCATAGTTTTTATAATAATAATAGATAAAGTTTTTATAGATAAAGTTCAATCGTACAAATCTGATTAAACTTTGTTTGACAAAAGGATTTGTTTAATAAATTAAACTTTTTAAGAATCCCCCTCCCCCATGCGACATTCTATTCATAAAACCGCCCCACTTTTTTCTTTAAAGACAGAAAATGATAATTTTTTAAAGTGTATTTTAATTGGAATAATTTTAAGTGTTTAAAAAAGTATAATTGATGAACTTCTGGTGCTAAATTTCTTCTATGTGTAAAAAAAACACAAAACGTTAACAACAACACAAAAACTAATTAGCTTAAAGGGGGATTCCACGAGACGAAAATATTCGCGCGAAGCGAATTTTTTCGTCGATAAGCATGCGCAGATAAAACATTTCTTTTAATTTTGACAGAATGTTTTATCTGCGCATGCTTATCGCCAAAATGTTTTAATTGCGCATGCTTATCGACAAAAAAATGCGCTTCGCGCTAATAATTTTGTCTCGTGGAAATCCGCCTTTACGATGTCATTAGAAATTAATTTAAAATTATTTTTTAATTTAATTTCTTATGACGTCATTAAAATAATTTTTTGTTTCAGAGTGGAACAAGACCTGTTTCGTTGAAAAATTTATAAATCAGTTAGAAATAAATTTAAGGTCTTTATACTTATAAAAAAAGTCTTAATTATAAGAAGTTCCCTGGAGCTTCTGGTTTTTACCTCTTGGTTAAAAGTTCTCTGAACCGGCAGCGTTTTTGTAAATTATGTTGACGTTTTTAGATAGAGTTTGCGACTAAAAATATTTTTTGCTTTCAGTCAAGAATAGAAGCACACTTGCCAAAGGACGCACACTTAAGTAAATAATACTTCCAAGCGGACATTTGTTTGTAAAAGTTACGTTCTAAATGTATTTTAAACGTCTTTTAGCCGTTTTCTAAACTTTCTTCCATAAAGAATTTAAAAGACGTTTAAAAAACGTTTAAAAGACATTTAGAACGTAACTTTTAAAAAGAAATGCCTGTAGGGTTTGGTGTAACCAAAAAAATTAAATAGAGATGATAAAAAAAATTCCCTTTGATTCAAAAACAACTCGTTTTTTTTGACTTTATAAGCTTGAGCAATAGAAGCTGATAAGATTTTAAAATCTTTTACAATGAACAATGATTTAGTTGCAAAGTGAATTTTATAAATTTTGTTTTTCTTTCAATTTTTCATGCAAGGCTATAGACAGCTTTTTTTGATGTTTGAGCTAAGCATTTTTGAAACATGAAGAAAACTCTATACTTAAGTATATTCATATATATGAGGAATGAGGATGCTATGCAAAAAAGTGCGGTGATTGGAGACTGGGAACAACATAAACCTCAAAGCGTTAACCCTCCCAGCCCCAAATAGGGGGCAACAATTTAAATTAGTTTTTTTTTTTTTCAATCTTAAACTTAATTTATATTCATCAACAAATTTCAAATTTGATTCAATAATCTCTTGTTGATTGGCTATTATGACCATATTAAGTTTACAGCCCCTCAATTTGAGGGGGGTGTAAACTTTATATGATCATAAAAGCTGAATAGCAAGAGATTATCGAATCAAAATTGAAATTTGTCGATGAATAAAAATTGAGTTTAAGATTGAAAAAAACAAACAAACAAACTTGACTCGTTGCCCTCCTATTTGGGGCAGGGGGGAAGGGTAAAGTTGTGGAGTTTTTGTTGTTCCCAGTCTCCAATCACCGCAATTTTTTACATAGTATCCTCATTCCTCATATATATGAACATACTTAAAAATAAATTTTTCTTCATGTTTCAAAGTTGCTTAGCTCAAACATCAAAAAAGTTGTCTACGACCTTGTCATGTACATGTACCTAATACATAAAAACACAGGTCACTGATTCCTCGACTCCCTGATTCTGTCACGCTCCTATTAAATTACTTCTTTGTTGTTATTATAATAGTAATAAAAAATAAAAAATTTTCACTCGGTTAAAGTAATTAAGCAATTAGTTTAGACAAAACCTTAAGGTGATACATTCTCAACGTAAAAACAACAAAAATTTTACTTCACATAGTAAGTAAAAACTATTTATTTAATTACAAGTATATAACCAACTATATATTTGTATAACCTCAAATAAATATAGTTAGTGCTAATACTTAATAAATTATTTTTTAAACACCTTTTCTATTATTGATATCAAAATAAATAAAATTTGTTTGTTAAGGTTTGCTAAAAACGGGCGCTCCTGATTTAAAATTTATATGCATATGCAATGCGAGTTTGTTTTGTTTAAGCAGGGTTAGTCTTACCTGACTAAGTTATAAATAATATAAAATGTTTACGGTTGCGGCAGTAAGTACATTAAAAACAATACAAAATGCAGTGTATTTTCATCGCACTACAGCATTTATTACAAATTGACAAAAAGAAAATTTAAAATTAACATTCATTATTGTTTTCATAATTCAACTAAAAATCACCAAAAAAAAAGTTGTTTTTTTTAGCTAATGTAACTTATTTTTTACCTATAAAATTTGTAGTATACAATTTATTTTGAAATGTTATCACTAAAAAAAACCCAACAAGCTTGTTTTGTTAGGATATTATTTTCATTAATTTAGAAAAGATGCAGCAGATGCATGGTTAGTCTTACCTTTAACAATCTTCGTTAGTGTTGCGCCAATCAAACTGTATTCTTAAAAGTAGCATGTTCCGATTGGATAAACTGTTAAGGTTCACTTGGGAATAGTTAATATAAATATTGTGATTACAAGCATTTTGGTCTCTTGCAGTCAGCTATCATACATCAACGGTCTCGAGCACTCTATTCAACTACTTCTCAACAACTTTTCTTTGTGTTTCAAATATCTTGTATCTTATTGTATATTATAAATATATTGAACTCGTTTTACAATTCCAATCTTACGTAAAACTTCACTTTATTCAATCTCCCCGTAAACCAACAAATTAAAATTTATTTAATTCCCAGAGTTCAACGGGGATACGTGAATACGGGTGCTAGTTAAGGCCAGCGCAAAGGAAGGGGTAGTGACCCCTCCTTCCTTTGCCCTGGCCTTAATTAGCAAACAAAAAATTCATTGGTGGGGATCAATGAATTTTTCGTTCATTTAGTCGCCAAATTTGACCCTTTTAGACAAGTCATTCGGCAAATCTAGACGCAAGTGCTAAGGTTATATTATCAGTTAAAAAAAACAACAAAAGAACTCTATTGTCAGCAACTTGATCACACTCTTAAAAATGTTTGAAAAACTTATAAAGCAATCGCGGTTCTAAGATTACAACTATCAAAACACTGAAAATTAAAAAAAAAATTCTCTAAACCTTCATTTTTTATAATACTTGCTTTTCGTAAAACAAAGTTTGATGTCGTATTCAATATTACAAATTCCTTAATTTTACAACTAAAAAAATTGTTTGTATATTTAGAACCATGTTATAAATAAACAAAGTTCTAAATATATGAAAAACTTTTTTTATTAAGTTGACAAGTTGTAAATTGTCACAAACAAGGTGACTAATTTCTTTCAAAACCTTCGTATTTAAATTTGAATTAAAAAAAAAATAAGATTTATAATACTTCACAAGTAGTTTATTAACAATAAAAAATGACAGCGAAACGTCAAAAATATATTAATATAAACTTACAAATTTGTATATTATTTGTAATAATACCACTATAAATATTCTTATTTTAATAAGTACTATGATTTTTTTTACAAACCTTTTTACAAGTAAAAACTGTTCATTAGAGTATTTCAAAATGTATAAAAATCAAACTACAGATTTTTTATTGGTTAAATGTTTAATTTTTTTAGTTTCATCAGTATCAAAAAAACAGCAACAAAATTATGCAAAGCAGATGAAAGAAATGCAAAGCAGATGAAAGAAATGCAAAGCAGATGAAGGAACTTAGATTTAAAAATTATTGAATTCAAATATTAAAAGAAAGGTTTATTGAAGTTCTTGCTGTTCTTGTGCATTATTTAGTTTTTCATGTAGTCTTCATTTCTATCGTTTCACGTTGTATTCTTCATCTTATTGTTTTAATGTTTACCGGTATCGTTTCAACGTTTCACGTTTAATTCTTCATCTTATTATTTCACGTTAAATTTTTCATGTTATCGTTTCACGTTATATTTAGTTAATAAGATGATATGGGACCCAATGGTTTTGCTCTAAAACAAAAATAAAAAATTATTAAAAAAGAGACTATACATTAAAAGCCAACATTTGATTTAACTCGAGTGCGGCAACAAAAAACTCGATATATCGTGTGTCTCAGCAGGATGCTCGAGACATAATCGTTCTATTTCGAGTGCCGAAGCAGGATACTCGAGAAATAATTGTTCTATTTCGAGTGCCGAAGCAGGATACTCGAGTTTCTATTAATTCCTATTAAAATAGGAACCATTTGACACCGGATATTAAATAACTTGGTAAAGTATTTTCTGACTCTATCAAACTCCAGGCGCAATAAAGTTGTTGACAAAGTTAACAAAATGTGTTTTAATATCTGAATTTATATTCATCAATAAATTTCAAATTCCAACTAATAATATTTTGGTGTTTAAAAGTGGAGGCCATGTAAAAATTCCAAACCCTACAAAATAACTACAAAACATTTTTAGATGAATTTCGCTATCTATTAATGAATATAAATTTAATTTAACAAAAATATATAATTCAGTAAATTATTGCCCTCGCATTCGGAGTGGGAAGACGAACAAGTTTTAGGGTTTTGTTGTTCCCAGACTCCAATCAGTGCGATTTTTATCAAAGCATATTTGATATAGCTACAATATGTAGCTGTGATCAGATATAAGTATAATTCACCCACATTTAGGCGGCGAATTTCTAATTTTTAATTCATTTTTGTTTTTATGCTCTAACCAGCACAATTTTTGGCAAAACATTTTTATATGATATTATTATGAACATACAAAAGTTTAGAGTTAAGAACTTACCTGAAAGTTACTTATATCGAATACAAAAAATTCCTGAATCCGCCCTTTAGGTGTGTCGGCTACCCGAATTTCCGGCGCTATTCTCGGGTACCCGAAACCAGCCATTTCTGAAATCTTAATGTTTATTCACTGTTATCTTTATTTTTATTCACTGTTATATTAAACAGTTATAAACAAAATAATATTATATATTTTGTATATTATTATAGTAAAAAATAATATTACATATTTTGTATATTATTATAGTAAAAAACTGTCATCTAATCGTTTAATAACATTTTTACACTATAGCGATAATTTATTTTTCTTTAAAGAAATGCAATTAACAAAACTATTAATACAACAGCGTCATTGACAATATATTATATACAGCGTTCAAAACTATAAATTAACTAAAAGTAAATAACTTCAAAACAAATAGCCGATAATAGAGAACTACAGAATTTCAAATTAACTCTAAAAAGATTTTTATAAATAGATTCGCAAGCCTTTGTGTATACAATTATAAAATTAATGTTTATTTTTATATTATACAAAGCTATATTTATTAACAATTTTAATACCATTTGTGTTAGCATTTTATTGCAATTCAATTCAGACGTTTTTTGCGAACCGTTAACTTAACAATAACTGATGATTTAGTTGTTTGTTAGTTTTTAAAACTATAATCATGACTCGAACCAAAACCAAAGATGTTTATTTAACTTTGCGTTATTTTTTGTCAATAGATGTATTAAAGATATATAATATACAAAAAAGTAAAACTTATTGATATAGAAACTTTATTCATTATTAGCACTTAAAAATAAGTTAGCAACAAATATCTAAGTGAATCATGAATAGGGATCCCTAAAAATTGATTATTCTCAAAAATATTGGATCCAGCATAATTATTTATAAAATATTCCTATTTTCACTTAAGGTGCTCATATAATCTACCTAATCTACCCTATGTTTTAGTATGTTTTAAAATTACGTAATTGAAAGTTTACATAAGTTAGATATTTGCAAACACTTCGTTCACGTTTTCTTAAAACAAAAAGTACTGAGACTCTCGCCAATACCTCTTTGTAATGGCTGCCAAAGGTTCCGTGTCAAACACGCTCGGCTACTACTAAAACTATCAAGTTCAGCAATAATATATAGAGATATAAGATATAGCTGTTTAAAACTCTATTTTTAAGAATCTATTTATTTGGTTATTAAATATGATCAATCAAAATTATTTGATCATATTTCTTTGACATTTACAGCATCATAATTAACATTTTTTAATTATGATGCTGTAAATTTAACGATGAAACTAAGATTGTCATCAAGATTAGATTACAGACATGAAACTAAGTTTGTCGGATTAGATCGCCGAGAAGCCCGAGTAAGATTGTCGACAAGCCCGGATAAAAAAAAAACATTTAAAACTTTTTAAAAACAAACTTAGTTTAAGTTAATAATAAAACTTAAACTTTAAAGAACATAAAGAAATAACGCAAGTATAACAGAGGCGTAGGTCACTGCAGTGTAACAGAGACAAACGCCACTACAGTGTAACAGAGGCGAACGCCACTAAAGTATATCAGAGGCGAAACAACGTCAAGCCCACTGAAGTGTAAGTATGATTTTAAATTTGATGATTCTTTTGAAAAATATATTTTTTAAAAGTAAAACATTAAAAAAAAATTAAATATTGTTTTAAAGTTTTGAAATTTAGATTCATTTATACAAATTCATTCATAATGCAACAATATTATTAATAATATTCACGAACCACCATAAAATTGCATTCAATATAAAATTGTAGAACGTTATTTTATACATTTTTTATAATTGTTAACTTGTTTAAAACATTGCAAACTTGTGGAAACAGTAGATTGTTTGTCTTAAAGTTCTTTTTAGGCTATAATTTGAACATATTAAAAACTGTTTACGAATTTAAAAAATATATTTTAACTTATATTATCACAATGCATAAAATGTCACTTAATGATGCAAACCAATAAAATACAGTTAAAATTTTATTTGATTTTTATCGTGAATTTATTTTTATAAATTGAATTTATAAAAAAATAGATTAACTAACAAAGTTTGGAGATATTGAATATATATTTATATTTTATATTTAAAAATAGTATGAGCGTATACGACGGGGGTGGCTTTTTGCAATTCAGGGATTATTCGTTTAAAAAAAAAACGTTGCTAATTAATAATTTAGATGCTACCGAACGAATAAAAATGTTTAGCTAACCAAAAAGATTCCATCTTTTTATAGAAATTTTTTTATATCCATTATTATTTATTTCCATCACAAATAATTTATGTCAATCACCTTGGAAACCATTTTCGTATGCTTATGCAAGTAAGTTTACAAACGCGTTTTTAATTGCAAATTAGTGTCTTGCATGTCAATTTTATCGAGGGTTGAATGAGAAAGATAAATGAGAAAGCAAATGAGAAAGCAAATGAGAAAGCAAATGAAAAAACAAATGAGAAAGCAAAAGGTTTTTTAAACATTGAACGGGTTTAAATAACCTTTCGACTAGTTATTCTTCTAATGGAAATTCTGTAATAGAAATTATTCTGCCAATAGAAATTCGTGAAAACAATGAAATTCTTTAATCGAATTCTTTAATCGAATGATTTCCAAATTAAATTATTCAGATGAATAAGCAATCTTCACAATAAAAAAAACTTTTAGTGTCATATTTTTTATTAAAACTTAATTTAAAAAAAATTTCTTTTATATTTTAGTTTGTAATAAACTTTTAATTATAACCAAAAAAAAATCATAAATTATAAATAACAAATCTTCTAAACATTAATAAGTTAATAAAAATTATAAATAACAAATCTTCTAAACATTAATAAGTTAATAAACTGATGATTAAAAAAAATTATATTTAAGTTAAAATTTATAAGTTAATGAATAAGCGTAAATAAAATTATAAAATGTCAGAAAATCAAGAAGTTGTAGAAAATACTAATGAAG
>NC_088930.1:53922500-53955000 GCF_038396675.1 Hydra vulgaris
TGCTAGGTTATGGAACACATTTAAATGTTAAATAAAAATAAAAAAAATCCTTAAAAAAGATTTTTTACTATCGTACAGGGAAATTACCAGTTTGCAGGATACTTAATGCGACAGTTTGCAGGATACTTAATGCGACACTTTGCAGGATACTTAATGTATTGCAAAAAACATAGTGTAGACAGTTTTTATAATAATTTGTTTTTTTTTGTTATACAAAAAAATCTTTTAAGTTATCAACCACTTAATTTTTCTTTGCGCATTTAATATGTAAAGTTTATATCATTTCAAATTTTCTCAATTCAAAAAACTTTAAAAACTCAAAATTAGTGACTCAAAAGAAAAAAGTAAAATTACATATAGAAACTATGAACAATTATATTTTTAAACTGCAACAAAGATGCGCAATACAAACTACTCATCCAAATGGTCTCATGTGTCATCTATTTCACCATCACACATTCATGTTTTACCATCACACACACTTTTGATGTAATTGAACAGAAACAAGCTGTTCAATAATGTATACTTAATGGGAGAATTGTGCGAAATACTTTTTAGCAAAAAAAAAAGTTTTAAGGAATTTTTAGCAATTTGTAGGAGTTTTACATAAAAAGTAAATAACTTATTTTTTGTCTTATTACATTTTAGATTATAAAAGACCTTTAAGAACTAATTTTCCATTGAGAACCATTTTCCCTTACTTTTAAATTTTATTTGCTTATCAAACCTTTTTTTTCATTGTTTAAAACATTTGTAAAAATAATCTTAAATGTCATGAAAACAACAAATTTTACTAAAGTGTCTGATTCTCATGTTACCATAACTATTTACTGCAAACAAAGGTTCTTTCTTTTTTTTTCAACCTTTACATTATTATAAGCAATGATAAATACTGTTATTCATTTAAAAAGCGACTATTATTACTTGTTAAAACTTTTTTAATTTTCTTTTAAGCTTAACTAAGTTTTCTCAGTTTCAGAATTAGAAACACAAATTTAAATATTTTAGGCATAAATTTACATTTAATTAAGAATAATTAATTAAAAAGCAATAAACTAAACAAAAAAAAAACTAAAACAAAAAAATACCTGAGATATAAAAACGACTTTATGAAGCTGAGAAAGAATCAGGAGAATAGGATCGTTAATCTCCCGAACCTTGCGTGGAGATATACTTAATGTAGTTTGAGCAGAGGCTATAAGCAAAATATGGTATATAGTTGTGAAAAAAAAAATGTTGCAAAATAAATAAAAATAAAATACCTATAAAATGAGTATCTATATAATGTGAATACATATAATATAACATCTATAAAGTTTGAAAAAATAACAACAAAAACAACAACAACAACAAAAAACAGATTCATTTAAGTTTTTTTTACAACATTTACACACACACACACACACACACACACACACACACACACACACACACACACACACACACACACACACACACACACACACACACACATATATATATATATATATAAAATCATAAAAATAAGTCATAAAAATAATAAAAATGTCAAAATGGACAAAACTACATAAAAAATGGACCATAAATAAATGGAAACGATGAGTCTATCTTTAAATCTTTGATTTCAAAAGAAGATTGTTTGTCCAGAGAAAAGTCTTTAAGTAGTTTACTAGGCCATTTTCAAAAAGTCATGCTGTATCTTTGGAAAGTTAGGCTAATTGGAAGTCATTCAGTTTATTAGAAGAAAGACCCAAAGCTTAAATCCAAAACATACTTTACAAAACATTGTATAAGTTATTTGACCGAGTTTGATAATGATCAAATATTAAATGAATGATTTGGACTCTTCAATCACCAGATCTCTCTTTTATCGAAGTTTAATGGAATGAAATAAAAGTAATGTCAAAATCTAATGCCAAACTATGCAAATAAGGTGTGCAAAAAAAGTAGAATGCCAAGAATATGTAAAGCGGTTATTGTTGCTAAAGTTTAAATAGGCAAGTAAACTACAAACTAATCTAATTGGACTTTTTATTAATTTTTAAGTACACTTAATAAATAGGAAGAGAGACATTTAACTCAGGTAGATTCTGTTTTCAGTTCTTCCAATTGTAAAACTTTTTGATATCTTATATTGAAAAGTGTAACTATTACAACAATTTTGGATGGAAAATTTTGTATGTGTGTGTGTGTGTTTATATATATATATATATATATATATATATATATATATATATATATATATATATATATATATATATATATATATATATATATATGAGTATATATATGAGTATATATATATATATATATATATATATGAGTATATATATGAGTATATATATGAGTATATATATGAGTATATATATATATATATATATATATATATATATATATATATATATATATATATATATATAATATTTATATATACTCTTTGATATCTTGTTATATATATATATATATATAACAAGATACATTGGTATATATATATATATATATAACTTTTTGATATCTTATATTGAAAAGTGTAACTATTACAACAATTTTGGATGGAAAATTTTGTATGTGTGTGAGTGTGTGTGTGTTTATATATATATATATATATATATATATATATATATATATATATATATATATATATATATATATATATATGAGTATATATATATGAGTATATATATATATATATATATATATATATATATATATATATATATATATATATATATATATATATATATATATATATATATATATATATATATATATAAATACCCAAATCATTCTGACTAACTAAATGGTTGCATCTTGATGGACAATGAGTTCTAGTGACAAATATTTAAAAAAGTCAGAAATTTATATTCATATATTTCTTCAAAAGCAACTATTGCCACTCATTTGATTGCACTAGTCCTCGTTTATTTTGGCTTCGACTTCTGGCTTCAAGCCACTACTGACTTCTGGCTTCGAGCCGCGAGGCTAAGTAAACTTTGGAGTTGTATAAATTGAGAATAGCTAATTTTGTACCAAAAAAACCTACCAAACTGCTCTCAATGCTGGCCCATTAAAATTTGGGCTATTAGTCGATTTTTTTTTTATGAATACCATATTTTTATAATAAAACCATTTTAAAATTGCAGTTTTTAAAGTAGTACTTTGCTAATATCTATTGGTAGTATAAAAATGATTTACTTGAAAAACTAATTCTTTTAATTCTCTCTCTGAAAATTGAAGCCAGCAATTTTTTTAGAAGTTCAGTTACAAGCTTTTTAGTGTTAACATCTCATTTAGTCAGTAACAAGTTAATTGACTACTCTGTGTGTATTCAGTAGCAAATGAAAGTGATTAATGTTTTTTGAGAAACGCTTCTTACTATTATAACTCTTTTAAAACAAAATTTTCTGAAAGTTTTTCTAACATAATCCAAAGCCTGTTTTTCTAACATAATCCAAAGCCTGTTTTTCTAACATAATCCAAAGCCTGTTTTTCTAACATAATCTAAAGCAAGTTTTTCTAACATAATCTAATACAAGTTTTTCTAACATAATCTAAAGCAAGTTTTTCTAACATAATCCAAAGCCTGTTTTTCTTACATAATCTAAAGCAAGTTTTTCTAACATAATCTAAAGCAAGTTTTTCTAACATAATCTAAAGCAAGTTTTTCTAACATAATCTAAAGCAAGTTTTTCTAACATAATCCAAAGCCTGTTTTTCTAACATAATCTAAAGCAAGTTTTTCTAACATAATCTAAAGCAAGTTTTTCTAACATAATCCAAAGCCTATTTTTCTAACATAATCTAAAGACTGTTTTTCTAAACATAATCTAAAGCAAGTTTTTCTAACATAATATAAAGCAAGTTTTTCTAACATAATCTAAAGCCTGTTTTTCTAACATAATCTAAAGACTGTTTTTCTAACATAATCTAAAGCAAGTTTTTCTAACATAATCCAAAGCCTGTTTTTCTAACATAATCTGAAGACTGTTTTTCTAACATAATCTAAAGCAAGTTTTTCTAACATAATCTAAAGCAAGTTTTTCTAACATAATCTAATGCAAGTTTTTCTAACATAATCTAAAGCCTGTTTTTCTAACATAATCTAAAGACTGTTTTTCTAACATAATCTAAAGCAAGTTTTTCTAACATAATCCAAAGCCTGTTTTTCTAACATAATCTGAAGACTGTTTTTCTAACATAATCTAAAGCAAGTTTTTCTAACATAATCTAAAGCAAGTTTTTCTAACATAATCTAATGCAAGTTTTTCTAACATAATCTAAAGCAAGTTTTTCTAACATAATCCAAAGCCTGTTTTTCTAACATTATCTAAAGCCTGTTTTTCTAACATAATCTAAAGCAAGTTTTTCTAACATAATCCAAAGCCTGTTTTTCTAACATAATCCAAAGCCTGTTTTTCTAACATTATCTAAAGCCTGTTTTTCTAACATAATCTAAAGCAAGTTTTTCTAACATAATCCAAAGCCTGTTTTTCTAACATAATCTAAAGCAAGTTTTTCTAACATAATCCAAAGCCTGTTTTTCTAATATAATCTAAAGCAAGTTCAAAGCAAGTTTTCAAGATTGGAAAAAATGTGTTAATCTCAATTACTGGGTCTCTTACTTGCAGCAAATTACTTGCAACAATTTACTTGCAATAAATTAAAGGCCAGGAATTTTGTCATTTTAAACTCTGCTATTCTGCTCCATTTGTAAAATTCTTACTTTTTCATTATAAAATCTGGTACAGGTAATTTCTCACATTTACTTAGCTGTGAGCCGATTGGAACACTATACAATTTTGGTCCAGTCACTTTTCAACCTAACATATGAAACAAATGCCAAAACAACAACAATTATTTGATGTGTAAGTGACAAACCCTCACTGCGGTGATCATATTAGGTATTTTCTTAATACAAGAGCTTTCAGTGTATTTTAGGAATATTTTACATATATTAGTTGTGCCAAATTTTGCTACCTTAAATTAAATAACTTTATTGAGTTTTTTGATAATGAATTGATTTTAAAATAAAATAATTATTTAATTTATTCCTAAAGAAAACTTATACTAAAAGTCCCTAAAGGCTAACTAGCTGGTTAACATATACTTTAATCTAATTCTATTTGTTTGAAAAATGATAAAAAGCAAATATTTATTCAAGCATATATATATATATATATATATATATATATATATATATATATATATATATATATACACACACACACACACATATATATATATATATATATATATATATATATATGTGTGTGTGTGTGTGATATATTTTAAAAATAGTATACAAGTAGTATATGCAAAGAGTCTCTTTACATATACTACTTATATACTATTTTTAAAACATATCACATCTATATATATATATATATATATATATATATATATATATATATATATATATATATATATATATATATATATATATATATATATATATATATATATACAGTGGTGTGAAAATTATTAAGACCATTGTTGAAAAAGTAAATTTTTTGAATATTTCCTTTAAAGACACGCACACAATGTCATAAAATGGGCATAGTTCAGTATTTTGTGGATGCTCCTCTAGCTGCAATAAGTTTTTCAACCCTCTTAGGCATTCCATCAATCAGTCTTGGACACATGTCTTGTATTTCTGGATCATGTGTCCAAACCTCTATGAGCGCCTCAATCAATGCGACTTTTGTTGTTGGTTTTCTGTCGGCAATTCTCTTTTTGACTATCATCCACAAGTTTTCTATCGGGTTCATATCAGGTGAATTACCAGTCCATGGTAGGATAGGAACATTATTACGATTCAAAAAGTTTGTAACAGAGAGTGCCCGATGACACGGTGCACCGTCTTGTTGGAAGATGAAATCACCATCAGGAAAATGAATTGGAAGTTGAGGTAGAAGGCTTTTCTCTAATATGTTGATGTATTGATGTTGATTCATTCTGCCTTCAACAATTCTAAGGGCTCCTACACCATGGGAACTTATCATTGACCATATCATTACTGAGGTAGGATGCTTGACGGTCTTTACCAGACATTGCGGATGAAATTCTTCCCCAGAACGACGGCGCACGTACTGACATTTATCATCGAGTATCTCGAACATAGACTCGTCACTAAAGCAAACCTAAAAATACAAACACACTGTAAAAGCCTTGAGCTTACATTAGATTAACATCCTGTAATCACTGGTTACATGTTCAATTCATTTTGAATTCATGCAATAAACATAGCCATTGCTACAATGTTCGATACATAAAACAATTGCACTAGTGGGTAATGATATTAAACATCATTATTATATGAAAAAATATGTTACATTTTGCTTCAACTTAAAGTACATGATTGTAAGCTCTTATATAAAAAATGGTAAAGGGTAAAATACCTTTCTCCATTGTTCTGTGGTCCAATCTTTGTGATCCATGGCCCATTGCAGCCGTCGCATTTGTTGAGCATTGGTCAAGAGCGGTTTTTTGCGCGGTCGACGTGCTACAAATCCATCTTGTATCAGCCATCTCCGAACACAACTTGTTGAGACATTGATCTGGTGCTCCTGCAGCACACCCTGGAGCTGCTTGCTGGTCATTCTTCTGTTTTTTCGAACGTTTGCAAGCAGAACCCTTCTTGCACGTGGCGTCATGACTGGTTTTCGTCCTGAAGTGGAACGTCTTGGAGAGGATGTAAAACCAAAGTCCAATCGTTTCTTGATGGTAAAAACTGCTGTTTTACTTAGTCCACATCTCTTGGCAATTTCCCGTTGTGAAAATGTTTCCAACTTTAATAATGCTTCAACTTTGCCTCGCTTTCTGGGACTAGGGTCAGCAACTTTACCCATATTTTGAAAATATAATATAATCTGACAAAAAAAAATGCTTAAATAATCAAAATCACATATTTAAAATCAGAAAAATATTAAACTGTATCACTAACAACAGCAATAATCTAACAAAAATCACTTATAGTTCGTTTGAACCATACATATTCACTTGTCTGCAACTTACATTTCACAAGGCAAAATATACCAAATGTTTACTAAAACACATAACTCTACAATAAAAGTTAATAAATTAAAATTAAAATTAATAATTTCAATACTCAGCCACACCCACAGCACGTTTATAATAAAATAAAGTAGTGCTGCAACTTTTTTAGAATCTAAAAAGTGGTATAAACTAAAAAAAAAGCTTTTTTTCTTGGTGGTCTTAATATTTTTCACACCACTGTATATATATATATATATATATATATATATATATATATATATATATATATATATATATATATATATATAAATATATATATATATATATATATATATATATATATATATATATATATATATATATATATATATATATATATAGATGTCATACTCTTTGCATATACTACTTATATACTATTTTTAAAATATATCATACCTATATATATATATATATATATATATATATATATATATATATATATATATATATATATATATATATATATATATATATATAGATAGATATGATACATATTATATGATACATATTATATGATACATATTATATATATATATATATATATATATATATATATATATATATATATATATATATATATATATATATATATATAATATTCACAAATATTTAATAAATTAAATAATGATTAAAACAAAAAAAAGTAAAATATAATACTTGGACGAAATTTTTGGGGAATTTTTTCAAGTAACTTCATGCTATCCAAATAAGAGCTGGAAAAAAAAGAGCTGAAAACAATAATATATATAACATATGAGTTGAAAAAAACTAATTGGATTAGTATAAAATTAATTAATTACTAATTAATTAGATTAGACTAGAATTAATTACAAATTAATAAGATTAGAAAACTAAAAGATTAAAACTATAATATATATAAAAGTTGGGAAAGTAAAACTATAGTATATATAACTATGTATGTATAGTATATATAACTATGTATGTATAGTATATATAACTATGTATGTATAGTATATATAACTATGTATGTATAGTATATATAACTATGTATGTATAGTATATATAACTATGTATGTATAGTATATATAACTATGTATGTATAGTATATATAACTATGTATGTATAAAAAATATGTATAAAAAATATTAAAAAAACATAAATTAAACAGAATAAAAAAAATTATGATAGCTACTAATGCTAATTCACAGAAGTATAACATAACATTATAAAATATATATTTTTCTACAAAACATAGATAAACCATGTAAGGTGCACATAAAAACATGACATACTGAATCACATTCTGAATCTGAACTACATTCATTCAAAACTCAAATATATGAGTTTTATGCATCCAAAAAAATGATAATACATATTGCAGTAACAGCGTAAAAAAACTTAAATTAAATGTTGGATAGCCTCATATGAACTAAGCTTTTTCATCCAAACTGAACTAATCTATTTCACCCAAACTGAACTAATCTACCTCATCCAAACTGAACTAAACTCCTTCATCCAAACTGAACTAAACTTCTTCCAAACTGAACTCAACTTCCTTATCCAAACTGACCTGAAAGATCCTACGCTCATCATAGTACACTTAATTATCGTGAATCTGAAAATCTGAAAGTGATTTAATTTTTAATTTGAAAAAATACTCACCAACTATTTGTTCTCTTCATATGATCTAATACAACAGTAGTGTTAGAAACATGAGAGAGATTTGAAGATATATGCCACTTCCTTTGTCTTTCCAAAAGAGAATCATTTTCTTTTAAAGAATCTTCATCCATGCTCTCCCAAGACTCAGAAGACCTTTGCTCAGCTTTTTGGATTCTTTTTATTTGTAATGGTCTTGTTTTTAATGGTTGAGCATCACGAAATGAGGAGGGATTTTCATCATGAAATGACGAAGGATTATCTAAACTTTTATCTGAAAAACTCTCATAATATGTTTGTCTATGATTTTGTAAATGATCGGTTTGCTTTTGGACTCGCTTCCGTTCTTTTTCAAATTTTTTATGAATATTAATATTTTGATTTCGTAATTTTTCAATACGCTGCATTAAAATATCTGGTATCATGGCGGCAACCTTAAAACATAATTATACAATAAAATATAAATATATTTATATATATATATGCATATATATATATATATATATATATATATATATATATATATATATATATATATATATATATACATACACATTCATTAGAGTAGGTCAATTTTAGCTATTTTATTTAATTTTGAACTGCGTAATGTTGCAGTTACTGTTGACTAGGATAGAAAAAAAGTTTAACCAAATCTCAAGTATTCTATGCTAAAAATGGCTAGCAGACTTACAGTTGAAATCTCAGTTTAGGACTTATTTTGTTCATTTGCAAAGAAATTTTTAATTTTAATATTTTTAATATTTTGTTTTAAGCTCATTGAAAAATACCTCATTTTAAGTTTTTACAGCAACCAATAAATTTTTTGTTGAAAAACAATAACTCAAATTAGACGCTATTGTTCTAAAAAGCCAATGCAACTTTGCTAAATTGTTTAAAATTTAAATACTTAAAATTAAGTTTGTTTTAAAGTTAAATGTTTTGAATTTAAAAATTATATTTCTAAAATTTTCTTTTATTTCAAGAAATTGTAAGAAAAGCTTTTTTATTGATGATCATCGCTTTAACGAATAGTATTTTTACGTAGTTATCTTTGAATGAATCTTATTTAGTTATTTCAGAAGTAGATTAAAATAGATTATATTAAAAGACATAAAACTTAAAAAAAAAGTTATCCATTGAAATAAAATATATACTTTAATACATTGTGTATATATTACTGGTTTACAAAAATGCTGAAAGACAAGGTTACTTTTTTTAGGATGAAAGTGAATAGCAACCAATAAGGTTTGCTATGAAACTAGTAAGAAGCGAGTGTTTGCCCAACATAAGTGCAGCAAATGCTTTACTTTATGACATTAAACATCTCTTGAAAAATGATGCTGATATCAATCACATCTTAATTGACAAGTGTAAGTTGGATAAGGCCAAATCAAAAGAAAAAGTTGTTAGTGAAAACGTGGACTCAGAGCAAAAAAAATCAGTTAAATTGTCTTGGAATTGATGACAAAGTTAATCAGATAACTAATACTAATAAAATAATAAACTCACCAAAAGGAATAAACTCACCACAAGGAATAAACTCACCACAAGGAATAAAGTCACCACAAGGAATAAACTTAGCACAAGGAATAAACTCACCACAAGGAATAAACTTAGCACAAGGAATAAACTCACCACAAGGAATAAACTCACCACAAGGAATAAACTTAGCACAAGGAATAAACTCACCACAAGGAATAAAGTTACCACAAAAAATAAACTCACTACAAGGAAAAATGCTCAAAAAAAGCATTGAACCTGAACATCATCTAACATTTACTTATAAAGGTGAAAATTCTACTGGAGGTTATTTGACACATAGGACAATTCCTATTACTGGTGCTATAGGCTTACTTATTGCTTTTGAAACGTTTAGTGTTTTACAAGAATATAACAGTGTGCAAAGTATACAGACTGTTCTTCTTAATAACACAACCAATACTGGAAAAATAAGTGGTAATAAATGATTAGGTGACAAAACTAGAAAAGTTATTAAAGAGAAAACTAAACCTTATTGGGTACATCAAAACATCAAAACAAACTTCCATTAAGAGCTCTTTTTTGAAAACTTGATGGCAACACAACTGGGCCAAGAAGCTTTAGCAGACTACTTGGTAAAAAATGTGCTGAAAATATTCAAGATACAAATCCAGTCTTTTTTTTATCGTATCAAAAACCCATTAGTAGATGGCTATATTCCAGAAGAAATGCCAATAGATCTTAGTTGCGATCAAAGACTATTATTTGAATATTGTAAAGGTATAGGCTCTGGTAAAGTTTCTGAAAAATAAACTGTTTATAAAATTGGCTCGCTCAACCATGCAAGGTAACTAACTTTAGCTATTCGCCTTCTCTGTTTATATACTCAAGAAAACAAACCGTCTGTGTCTTTAAAAAAACTTGTCTACTTTATTGTTCAAGTTGACGCTCCAGCATGGTTCGAAATAAAAGAACCATCAAAATTCCACAACTCTCCACGCATTATTTTTTCTACTATTGCTCGAATAAATAGTCTCCCTTTAATGATGTTAAACTTATTGTAAAGCAAAATATTAAAAACAATGCACCTTGTTTAAGACCTGAAAATCAGTTCATAGAGACCATGGTAAAAGATAATGACAAGATACAAAATTTTGAATGGCAAATAATACTGACTCTTAGGCAATGGTATGTTTTTCTAGTTAAAATGTTGTTTTTTTAAAAAAATTATAGTTTATATAGCTTCAGTTTATATTTATCGAATAAACAAAGAAAGTTTAGAAATAAATTTTAGGAAAATTTAGGACTGGTATAAGTTGATTTACCTCAGTATTGCAGAAGTTATGGAGCCCCATGAAACACAATATTTTTCAATTAATCTGACATATAATAGACAATAATTTTAAACCAGAATTTCCTGACTTACCATCTCACTCCAAGTATAGAGCGAGCGGTAAAACTAGTATCGGAAACATCCTGTTTATGAGTATGAAAATTGACACAGTTGCATTTTAATAAGTAATTTTAACCAAATAATAATTAATTTCTGCATAGTAATTTTAACCAAATTACTATGCAGAAAGATGCATAAAACATATATTTCAAAAGGACATTATTCCATTTTTTATGATGATATTTTTTAATTGATTGAATGTTTTACTTAAAAATATAACCCTAATCAGAATGTTTTAAATTGTGAAACTAATGCATATTTTGATATTTTTAAGTAAAAGTATTAAGCATAAAAATTTTGCTTTAAAATCTTCAAACAGTTAGCCAAACTAATGATCAACTATAAGTTTAAATATTATAAAAACTATTAATTATGCAAATTAAAAATATTTAGCAACATAAATACCATTTTTTTAAATCTGGCAAATATTATCATAATTTAAAACGAAAACTTCAGAGTATAACACTTTTTAAGGCATTTTTTGCTTAATCTCGGAAATCTTTAAAATCAAATCCTTTTCAACTAATTAACTTGATTATTGATATTTTAAGTGGAGTTTTTTTTTATTTTAATTAGAATTGGAAATTTTTCTTTCCATTTATTCAAATTACAACTTATTACAGTTTATTAAATTACAAATTATATAATGCAATATTAGTAAAAAAACTTGGGAAAAAAAATTAAATTGAAATCCAACAATTATTATTACTTGTATAATATCAGGTCTTTCTTCTGCAGAGACTGTTAGGCACCTAAAATTTAAAATCAAATTAACTTATACCGTTGATTTATGTTGGCATCAAAGGATAGTTGAGAAGTTCTAGAAATCCCTAGCTATCCTTAATTCAGTATGACATCCTAATTGAACAATTATTAACATTTAAATATATAAATTATATGTGTGTGTTAAATTGGTAGCTGCTAATTCAATAGTACATACATCAACTGACTATCTAGGTAGAACATGCAAAGGAGCACTGTTACATCAACTAAGTTAAGGCAGCAATTGTTTTGAATATAAATGTGTGTGTGTATATATATATATATATATATATGTATAAGTATGTGTATATATATATACATATGTGGATATATATATATATATATATATACATATATATATATATATATATATATATATATATATATATATATATATATATATATATATATATATATATATATATATATATATATATACACATAAACAACCCTCAGAATTAAGCTCGACATTCAGCAATGCCAAAATAAGTGTTTGATGTTGGCAAAAAATTGCCGACCTCTTTTCTATGTTTTATGGTAAGACCTTTGTACTGAATTTTTTTGCCGACCTGATCCCGACCTCTAAAATATTGAGGTTGGCAAATTATTGCTGACCTCAATTTTCCTAATTTCCAGGGTTATATATATATATATATATATATATATATATATATATATATATATATATATATATATATATATATATATACACACATACATATATATATATATATATATATATATATATATATATATATATATATATATATATATATATATATATATATGTATATATATATATATATATATATATATACACATACACACACATATACATTTATATATACTTATATATAAACCCTCAGATTATGTAGTAGCAACTCCTTCGAATGATCTCTCTATATCAGTCAATTTGTGCTGAAGCCCCATCAGCTCTCTATTTTAGTATAAAGTCAGATTGACAATGTATATGTGTTTTTATTGTTATAAACATATTCATATATATATATATATATATATATATATATATATATATATATATATATATATTCAAAAACCCAATGTTTGGTTTCCAAAATCAAATAAAAGACAAATTTTTATAAAAATAATTACAAATGCAACAATTTATCATGAAATGTGCTCAATTGTAGCAATATACCGTTGTATTACAAGAGTCACCAAAGGGGAATAAATACCATCTTTAAGAGGTTCATATAAACCATCAACAATCTAAAAATAAACAAAAATTTTATTAAAAATTCATTGAACCTGAATGTATATTTACCTAATAAAAAAAAAAAAAAAAAAATTGATTTTAAATAATAGTGCCTATGCCACTTACACCTATATTTATATTATAGATATTTCATACATATCTATGTTTAAATTGAGTGTTAATTTAGTATTATCAAGTTCACCTCCCCAAGACTATGCCACTACAGTCAAGTAGGGTAAACTTGTATTATTTCTTAATTTTTTTGGACACTATCTTTCAAAGCTAAACTCAGAACAGTAAACGAAAAGTGGAAAAAAGTGGATTTGAACAACTGAATAATAGAATACATTAAAAAATATATTTATTAGAAAATAATAGTAATTACATAAATTTTTTAAGGTTATAAAATAACAAGGTTAGTCAAACTTTAGTTCCTAAAGCTTATTATTATTTTTTGCATAAAAATTAAAAAATAAAAACTACCAACATTAACACTTTTTTTTTTATCTTTATCATTAAAAACTTAAATAAAAAAAAAAAAATTACTATTTATAGTTATACTATTTTGAAGTTTTAAAAGTTATACTATTTTGAAGTTTTAAAAACAATTTCATTTTGTACCAGTGAGAGCATTTTGCAATGATGAAAACATTATATAGATAGTTTAAAAACTTTACATATATATTATAAAAAAATCACATAGATAATATAAAAACATCTCAAAGATAATATAAAAACATTACATATAAGTATACAAACAATATTACATACAAGTATACAAACATATACATATAAGTATACAAACAGTATTACATATAAGTATACAAACATGCATACAGTATAAAAACATTTAGGTAATATAAAAACAAAATATAAACATATATATATATATATATATATATATATATATATATATATATATATATATATATATATATATTTTGTAAGAGCATCTTGTAGCTACAAGAGCATTCTATAGCAACAAGAAAATTTGCTAAAAAATGTTCCAAATGACTTTTTTTTAATGACTTCTCAATGCTCTTATTGTAGCACTGCTGCATCATCAGACCCACATCATCAGATCTACATTATTTTGTCACAGATTAGTCATCACACAAAACTGATATGTATCCAATTGTTCCATATTATGTCATTCTTACTTTTAAAGAGAAACTTTCATGAATCAGATTGTGCTACATTATATCATTCTTATTTTAGAATCAAAGAAAGTTTGTATATGTTGTAATTGCACATATAATGAATACAAAACTGTGCATAATATTGGTGTAATTGGTAAACAAATTCTATGTATCAATTATTATAAGGTGCATTTAACATAGATCACCCAGGTCATATTTTAAAAATCCGGAAAATTGTTTGGGTAAAATATCTGGAACATATTTTCCTCTTAAATTTGCTTTTAGCTGAATAGTTTTAATTTTTTTATCCAAACCTTCCTTAATTTTTCTATAAGTAATCAGTGAAAAAGCTTAAAAAACAAATATTTTACAAAAATACCTAAACTTATATGTATGGAAAATATTCCGGATATCCGGAAAAACTATAAGTTAAGAAAAATATCCGGAATTCCGGAAATATCCAGAAAAAGATAAACCTTGATTTAAAAAAAATCTGTTGTCATTTCTTTTTATTTTTTAATTTTTTATTTATTTTGATTTACTCCAAACATGGCTGCATGCAACCACTATTAAGTTGGGCATTACTAGAAAAAATAGAATAGAGTTATAGAGCAAGAAAACGATTGACAGTTGACTTCAAAAAGACTTGAAAAGTTGACGGTTATATGAGTCAGGAAAACATGAAGATGGGAAAGAGTTCTAAAGAGTTGAAGTGCGGGGAAAAAACTAGACAAATAAAAGTTTTTAGAGCATGTAGGGACAGGTATAGTGAAAGAATGAGACTTTACTAAATGAGTCAAGCAAGAATGAGTTTTAGTTGATGGAACTAGAAATGATAACTCTTTTGAGCAGTAACAACGATAGTATTTTTAGAAAAGAGAAAGAGATACAACTTTACCATGATAGAGTGGGTCCAACTATGTTTACAATACATTTTTGGAACTTGTGTAGTGGAGAAAGAGAATCATTACCCTAAATATGACAACAGTATTCCATACAGGGAAGAATAAGAGATTTGTAATGGTAGAGAATGGAATCAGGAGAACAAAAATGGCGAGCACAATAAAGAGAAGCAACTTTAGCGGATGCTAATTTAGCAATTGATTGCATATATGGTTTCCATGAAAGGTCAGTAGTAAACAATAATAGAGCTAGTTTAGATGTAAGGTTGTCAGGAAGATCATTAATGTAGATAAGAAACAAGACAGGCCAAAGGATGAAAAGAACCATAAGGTACCCCAGAAGTTACTGGAAATAAAGAAAAGTGTTGGCCTTTGGGGATGACTTTAATAAAGCAGTTAGAAAGAAACGATTTGATAATCTCAAAAACATTTCCAAGTACACCATATGAAACAAGCTTATGGAGAAGACCAGCATGTCAAGCTTTGTCAAAAGCTTTAGAAATGTCAAGAGCAATAGGTCTAGCCTCTCCGTCTAATGCACAATAAAATCTTTCAGTCGCAGCAGCTTATCTAGTTTAGTTAAGAACACATTTTTTTGGTTGTTACATTTGCTTAAAGTACTTCAGCACATCAGAAGCACAATAAATTTAAACTTTTTATGTAACCTTAAATAAATAAAAAATTAAGTAAATCTTAAAGACAAATCTTATGAAAAATTTACCTTAGTTGCCATTGATAACATATTATTGGAAAAAAATGGAGGTTCAAGCATGGCCATTTGATAAAGTATGCATCCGATTCCCCAGATATCTGCTTTTTCACCATATGGGAGGCCTTTCACTATCTCAGGACTTGAATACAAATAAAAACAATATCATTATTAAATAAAAATGTTTTTTTTTAAAAGCAACACATAATTTGAAGCATCCCAAATTTTAAAAATAGATTTGAATATTGAAGCTAAAACTTATTTATAACTTCAAATATTATAAAGTAGAAAACTTTTTCTTTTACCAAGAATATACAATTGTTCCCACCATGGAAGTTAATTTGCTAGCTTCAGGATTCTTTTGTCTTGCTAACCCAAAATCAGCTAAATAAAAAAGTCTTATTTAAAATAAGTGTAAACAGTTCTAACAAACAAGTTTAATCAGCAAACAAAGTAAATAACAAAAGAACAACAAAGTAACAATTACTTACTTATTGTAACTTGATCATCTTCACCAAGCATTATATTATTAGGAGTCAAATCACGATGAACAATAAACTTCTCTTTATGAATGTAGCGTAAAGCAAGGACCATCTTTTAAAGCAAGGGCCATCTTTTAAAATATTATTGAGTTACAAAAATTCACTTAAACAAATTTATCATCACAAGAATATAAAAAAAACCTGAACAAAAATGTTCCAAAGTCGTTCTTCGGAAAATCTTTGACCTTTTTCTTTCAATGAATTAAAATGTTCACCAATTGGAGCTCCGTCTATTAAATCCATTATGATATATAACTTATCTCCTAAAAAAAAATTAAGAAGTTTCCACAAAATAAAAATTCTTGTAACATTTAACATAATCAAACAACTCTTTAAAACATAAAAAAAATTGAGAACTATTATAAAACCTTCTAAGAATGCTTTGTGGTATTTTACGATGTTCGGATGATTCAACTAAAAATAGAAAAACTTTATAAAAATAATGCAATGTATTATTTAAATTGCAAACCTGGTAATCTAATGTCTATAAACATATCAACAACACAGAAAAAAAAAGAAAGAATTAGTATCAAAAAAGTAACTATGACAACTGCCAACTTAAGTACTTCAAACTTAAGAATAATGACCTGGTATTTTAAAATATTGTTCTATACCTGTTTTTTCACAAATGAACATTCATTTATAAGACTGTCAATGTTTTCACTTCTTTCTCTTCCCTTTCCAAATTCTGGATGTCGAACTGAAATCTTTAAAAAGATTATTTTAATTAAAAAACTTTTTTAAGAAAAATAAACAATTTTTATTCTGAAAAAATCATTTGATTTCAAAACACAATAAAAACCACTGCATAATTTTGTATTATACCTCTTTCATTGCTAAATATGATTGGCCACCTTTTCTTTTCACCTGATTTAAATATTAAACAAGATAATGATAAAATAACATAATAAGATTTGATAAAACAAAAAATAAAATCAAAAATAACAAAGTTAATAAATTAAAATATTAAAATTATGGGACTACCAATTAACTTGTAAAATTGAATTTTATAATTTAATATAAAATTGATATATTGAACCTTATAAACACTTCCAAATGCTCCTGTCCCAAGGTGTTCATAAACAGCATAAGATTGTACGTAAAAACTTGGTGCCTTATTTAAATTTATTGTTTGAATTCTTTCTCTGATTTCTTGATATTCCATAAACTAAAAAAAATTCTTCATTTTCATTTAATTTATCTTGACATAAATTGACATAAATTTAAAAAATTTCAATTAACTGCCTTAAAGCAAGGCAAAAAAAAAAGGATTTAACTAAATATTTCAAAATACTTTTACAACTAAACTAAGAAAATAATATATCAAAAATCCAAAATTAAAAAAAATACTGTTTCAGGATTTGGTTTGGCTCTGAACATTAAAGGTTGCATAAATGTTGAACTTGTAAAAGACAACAAATTACAGGAAATTTATGATAAATAAATTTGCAAAATATTAGAATACAAACTACAAAAGCAAATTATTTTTCTGAAATTTGTCAATAATTTCTTGAAAAAGCAACTCCAATCAGAACAGGCTTGCAAAAGAGAAATATAGTAGATAAACAATAAAACATTAAAAATAACTTCTAGGTCTATAAAAGAAATTTGGAAACCAATGTACTATGACAAAAAGAAACAGGTATCTTTTATTTATGATAAAGATACCTGTCATAAAGGTATCTGTCGTAAAGGTACCTGTCATACAGTACACTTATGAGTGTTTTAATGGATAATATTTTTGGAAAAACAAAAACTATCAGCAAAAATATGTGTTTTGAATTATCAAGCAGAAAGAGATTGCATCTTAAACAAAAGTTGTTCGGATGATATAGCCTTTTGAGTAGATATAACTGTATAAATTTTTTCTAGTATGTATTAGTTCTTAAAAAAAATTATAAATACAGTGAAAATTTCTGTTAAAATTAAAATAATTTAAAATAAGATTCAATTAAATTTGAAATATATAAAAAATTGCAAAATTCAAAATTTTATACCAATACACAGTTTTTTAAACTACATGTTGAAATATGATGGTGACACTACACTGAAATATGATGGAGACACTACATTGAAATATGATGGTGACACTAAATGTTGAAATATAATGGTGACACTAAATGTTGAAATATGATGGTGACACTACATTGAAATATTATGGTGACACTAAATGTTGAAATATGATGGTGACACTACATTGATATATGAAGGTGATACTATATGTTGAAATATGATGGTGACACTACATTGAAATATGATGAGACACTACATTGAAATATGATGGTGAAACTACATGTTGAAATATGATGGTGACACTACATGTTGAAATATGATGGTGATACTACATTGAAATATAATGATGATTAGAGATGTGCCAGGTACCCGGTTCGGACCCAGGGACCTGGTAATTTGGCGGTTTTACTGGGTACTCAGAATCGGCCATTTTGTTGATGTACCTGGCACCAGGTATCTTTGAAAATATTTTTAGCAGACAAAACCTTTAAGTGCTGTAACTAATAAATAATAAAAATAATAAAACAAATTTTCTTTTAGTGTTACTTTAAATTGTGTAAAAATATTATTAACCAGATAAAAAATAGTGCTTCAACCAATAAACTTCTTGATAGTTTCAGAAGTTAATAATTCCTATGTACTAAATCTAGAAAACTGATTTATACAGATATAAAAACCATAAAGTAAAACAAAATAATATGAGAATGCAAAAGAAAAAAAATAAAAGAAAGAAAAAAAATAGTAATTGCTTAGTACGAGAAAGAAAGATTTTTTGCAATTTTATTTGCGAAAAATGAATGAAAGTTTATTACTTTGTGTAGGTTATTTTTAAATAAGGTTTTTGTTAAATGATTGTTTACACCAACGACCTTTTAACCAACATAGACGATTTTCAACTGAATTTTTTTCCCATGAAGTTTGAGAAGTGGGATGAGAAATCAATGGTTTTTGCAGGGGCGATGACATGGTTTTTAAAGTGGGGGGTACACTGCCTCATTTCAAAATAAATTCCTCAATTTCTTATAAAAATTATCAATTTTTTTTAAAAAAAGAAAGAAAGTCCACACAAAAAAAAGTAGAGGGAGGGGCGTGCCCCACAGAAACAAGAGAGGGTGCATTCCCTCTTGTTTCTGAGACGAGCAATCAACCACTGCGCCATGGCTGCTAAAAACAAAGAAATATTGCATAGTTTTAGGGGTTTTTAATTATTTTTTAACCGTTTTTAAAAATCTAAATTCTGTTCAAATGAAGCTTTCAATCAATTATTGTCAGAAAAATTATTTGATTGTCTACTTTTTAATTATTTTGTACGCTGATAACGTTTTTCATTTGTCACAAACAAAAAACCATAAAAGAAATTAAAATGAAATACAGCAAAAAAGTGTTGTCTAAGTTATTTTTTATTTGATTAAATTTTTTTTATTCTTACTATTTTTTAATGGACTTAGTGCCGGGTACCCGGCCTCGGACCCGGTTTTTAACCACCTGGTACCCGGAATTTGAAATATGATGGTGAACTACATTGAAATATAATGGCGACACTACATTAAAAAAAATTATTTTTTAAAAAATCTTAATTTTTAACTCTTAAAACTGAAGTTTCTTATTAAACCATTGAACACTAAAAAAAAACTTAATTATAATTAGGAATTTCAAAATAATCACTATGACTCACACCCCCATTGAAAAAAAATTCTTACTGTAAGCTGTTTTACATAAGTGACAAGTTCATTATATGAATTTAAATCTCTCTGATAATGTCCAACATCAATAAATTTTTCAAATAATTCAGCAGGGAACAACCTGAATAATAAATAAATAATTAAGAAAAACAAAAACAATAGAAACAAATCGGTAAATGCAAATGAAATTAAAAAAATAATATTAATAAAAATAGATAAAAATAGTTTAAATTGTAAATTATAATTTTGATTGATATTCAAAATTTTCAAAATTGGTTTTTTTCATTTATTGCTTAAGAATAAAGTTGGTTTATTATTATAAAATTATTATTAAATAGTTTTTAAACTGAGGTACAATAGAGTTTTTGATTCTGTATCCGATGGTAACGTTTTATTTGATGTTGTCATAAGTAAATTGATATTGTTGATAGAAATAAGTTTTTTGATAAAAACTAAAAAAAATGAGTATTTTGCCTAAATAATTGATAAAATACTAATCAATTATCTATGTGTTTACTTCCTTAATTACTTCAACAAGAATATATTTCATATACTTCAATTACTTCAATAAGAATATATTTTATATACCTTACTCTGTCAAATTTTGTGGTTTATTAGAGTTTACTACTTATTTATTCTATTGAATTTATTTATATGAGTTTGATTTATTATATTGATTTTTAAATAAACTTTCCTTTTTTCACTTTTTTTTATTAATGTAAAGAAGAAAGAAATGGAAGAATGATGTTTTAGTGGTTGAATATTTTAAGAAGTTTTTTTCATTCACTCCTCTGCACTATGATTGAGATTCTGTAAGTATTAAACACAGAAATATAATACTTCAAAATATTAATATTAATACAAAAAAACTTTTTTATCACGTTTTAATTGCTCCTTTATATATTTAATTATATATTTATTTATATATTTATTTATATATTTATTTATATATTTAATTATATATTTATTTATATATTTATTTATATATTTAAATATTTGCGGTTTTTATTTTAAACAAATCATAACAGACCTATTTGCTCTTTGTGAAACCAATTTAAATTTGGCTGCTTTATGTTTGGATTAAAGTGTTTATGACTATTTTTACCCTTGTAAAGACTACAATAGCCACGCTTTGAACTGGTTTGAATTTTCTGACTATATTTTAAGTGCTTTTGCTTAGCATCTATTAACTCAATTAACTTTTGTTTTTGTTTTGTGTTGATCAACATCTTCCTAGGACTGCATTCTTTTAGATGTTGTTTTTGATGAAATTGACCAAGGCTTTTTTTTTTTTATCCCTCAGCCAATGTTGTTGTTTCAATAAGTGAACTTAATTAAAAGTAAGAATTTACTAATCAGCATAAAAATGGTTAACTGAAATTATTTTCTAGACAACCTTAATTACTTACCTTTACTTTTTGATTTGGGTCTTGTCTCTAACTCAAGCATGTGCTCATTTTTTTTTCTCTCCTTCAGGTCATGCTGTGATCTAAATCTTTTATATCATACTTATCAACATCAGATTAACAACTATATACTTCAGTTTCAACAAAATAGTCAACACTTTTTGATCACTTAAAACAGGCAGCCATCTTGAATATGATATCTCTAATGTTATATCTTGAGGCTTGTTGATAATACTGTTGACATTCTTATATTAAGGTATGGTAACAATCTTATATTAAGGTATGGTAACTGAGTTCTCTATTATATGCCTTTTTGGATTATCCTTCACTACTAAACTCTCATTGAAACCATAAATACAATCAATTGATAAGTAATAAATAAGTCGATAAATTGATAAGCATTAACTAAAGTTGCCACTCTTTATTATATTTTTTATTTTTTAAAATCCTGATTCCATTCTCTACCTAAATAAATCACATATATTTTATGGAATACTGTTGTAATGTTTGGACTGGTGCTTCTAATGATGCTCTTTTCTTTGTAGACATTTGTAGACTTTGTAGACTTTGTAGACAAATTTGTAGACTTTGTAGACAAATTTGTAGACTTTGTAGACATTTGTAGACTTTGTAGACATTTGTAGACTTTGTAGACAAACGCATTTAAATGTTGTTATACCTGCTCTAGTTACCAAGCTACTGTCTTTATCCATTGAAAAAGGTGTTGTTGAAAATGGGTGTCAGAGAAACAATGAGAAATCAATCTTTAATTAAATTAAGAATTGATCCTTTGGTTTAAGAATTTTTATTTTTAAACATCTTTGCTTCCAAAAAAGCTGCAAGCAACCACTATTAGAGTTGGAAGTTACTGGAAGAGGAAAGATGACGATTGTAGAGCAAGATAAAAACTGACAGACAACTTAAAGGATTGCAAACTATATCAATCAGGAAAGCAAGATGAAGGCAGCAAATTCCATAGAAATAATGTTCGAGGAAAAAAACTAGAGAAATAAGAGTTTTTGGCATTTAGGAACAGACACAGAAAAGAGATGAGACTTAGTTAAATGACAAGTAACACGAGAATGAATTTTAGTAGATGGCACAAAAGACGCTAGCTCTTTAGAGCAGTGGCTATTATAGTATTTGTAGAAAAGAGAAAGAGTAGCAACATTACGACGATGTGATAATGGTGGGCTGAAAGAGCAGGTCCAACTATATTTACAATACGTTTTTGCACCTTTTCTAAAAGAGAAAGGACATCATTAGAAGATCTGCCCCAGATATGGCAACAGTATTCCATACAAGGCCGGATTTGAGATTTATAGAGATAGAGAATAAAATCTGGAGTAAAAAGGTATTGAGCTCGATAAAGAGATGCAACCTTAGCAGATGCTAATTTTGCAACAGATTTGATATATGGTTTCCAAGAAAGATCAGAAGTAAGAGTTAATCCTAGAAGATGAAGGGTAGATGACTCATTGAGTACATTACCATATATAAATATAGAAAGATCTAAATTATTGTGATAACAATTAGCTATAAAAATTTGAGTTTTATCTGAATTAAAATCCACCTTAGATGTGAGAATTTCTGGGAGATTGTTAGTGTATACCAAAAACAGTATAGGGCCTAGGATAGACCTTGAGGAACCCCTGATGTTACAGGATATGAAGAAGAATGCTGGCCATCGAAGATAACTTTTATACTACAATCGGTAAGGAAGGATTCAATAATCTTAACAATGTTACCAGATACATCGTAAAAAGAAAACTTATAGAGAAGCATGCCAAACTTTATTAAAACCTTTAGAAATTTCAAGAGCAATGGCCTTACCCTCTCGATCTTTATTTATTGTACGATAAAACCTATCGGTTATTACTGTTAGTGAACCAGCTGTAGAATGAGAAGATTGAAATCCATATTGATGATCAGAAAATAAGTTATTAGTTTCAAGATGAGGGATTAAGTGTTTGTTAATTAAAGATTCAAAAACCTTGCTTATGATAGGAAGAAGACTAATGGGACAATAGTTAAACGAATCAGATCGCTCTCCAGAATTTTTGAAAATAGGAATAACAGATGCTGCTTTCCAGCAGGCTGGAAAACAAGACTCTGATAAGCACTTGTTGAATAGTTTTGAAAGTATAGATGATAGCTCCAGAAAACACTTCTGCAAGACTATAACAGGTATGTTGTTCAGGCCACAAGCTGTTGAAGAGTCTAAGCAGGAAATCACTTTAGATACAGAAGCTGGAGTGATACACATTTCAAGCAATGGATCAACCTGTTTGAAGGTTATATCAGGTAGAACGCAACTAGTGGAATCAAGAGATGATCAAAAGGTGGAATAACAGATTTGCCCTTACTATTATACTATTAAAAATTCTCCAGAAGTCATGAGAGCCTAATTTTTGAGATAAAATACGAGATTTTTTGAACTGAGAATACCAGGCTTTGGCATTAAACGAAACTTTTTTACAATAGTTTCTAGTAGTAGTAAACAGATGTCTGTTTTCTGGAGAATTGTTTTGCTGATAGATTTGAAAGTTTGGATTGAAAATTGTAGCAGCGCAATGTGAGGAAAACCATAGAGAAGAGTGAGGCTTGACCTGGAATCGTCAAGAGGGAATAAAAGATTCCATGCCAGCCTGAATCGATGAAGTTATGTAAGAAGCACATTTATCAACAGGAAGACAAAAGATTTCTACCCAGGGGCCATTACAAAGAAAATCACAGAAAGAGTCTCAGTCAGCTTTAAGGTTGTTGTAAGAGATACGATGATACGGGAATTCAGATGATGAAAAAGAATAAGATAATAGTTTTAGAGAGATTAAACTGTGATCAGAAGACTGACTAGGATCAGAAACAAGACATAAGTCAAGTTGAGAAGGTAAATGATGACAATAATATGAAGAATAATTGTAATACAATATAAATTGTATGTACATATCACAGATAATAATTAAATATAATAATAACATAAAATGTAGCAATAATAACACAATAATAAATAAATACAATATAGATAAATAATAAATAAAGCAAAAATCAAACCACTTGTTTGTTAAAGAAATTATATATCAAAGGTAACTTAGGTACAGAGAGAAATTATAAAGAAATACACTCAAACAATTTATTTTAAATTGAACTCTATTTAGCAGTAAATAATCTGTAACAAAGGGATATTTTTTTTAAAACTTTTTTATTAATGCAGGAATACACTGGTTCCATTAGGAAATACATTGTTGTTTTATGGAAAACTTACCATATTTAATCGTGTTGAAAAATGAAGAGTATAGCTTACTATTTTCTCTATTCCTGGTGTGATGATTGTGAATTTCATTTGTTTTAATAAAAAAAATTTAAAAAAGAGTTAGGTAGTTTATTTTGGAGAAAGTCAAACACAAAAAGACAATTGTAAATTTTTACAAGATTATGGAGTTTTAGGTTTTTAGTTCAGAAAACTTTTTTTTGGATATCAGATTCGATGAAAACATCATTATTCTAATAGATGGATGTTGTAAAGTAGCAATGCCATTAAGTAAAAAGTTACTTTTTTGACCCCAAACAATAGAAAAGAATAGAACAACAATAGAAAAGCTGAGAATAGAAAAGAGAATAAAGAAGAATAAATCATTCAAAGTATTTGGATAGGAACATAGGAACGAATTAGTGAAAGCATACTGTTAGCTTGTGTAAGTTTTTTTTAAGATGATACAGTTGATTATACCAAGATAGGTTTTCATCAAGATATACTCTAAGATTATATATTTTGACAGAAAAAGTTTTTTTCTGTTAATTTTAATCTTAATATTACCAATACTTTTTTGAGGGAAATGAAAAAAAATGTATTCAGTTTTATTGACATTCAATGAAACACAATTACTATTTAACCAGTTACATAAGCATTGAAGATCTTGATTAACTTTTTTACAGAGTCGTAAGTGATTTGTTGATATACAAAAGATTGGTATCATCAGCATAATGATGTACCTTCAAGTTTTGAGTCTTTTTTATGAATTGAGATAACAGAAACAGTTTTTAAGATATCAGGGAATACACCAGTGATGAATGACAGATTAAATAGTTCAGAAAGTACAGGAGAGATATCATTTGTAAGAGCTTTAAAAATAGGTATTAGAATGCTGTTAGGTCATGAAGTCTTGCTGTCATTAAGAGAATGAATAATAAGATAATACTTCATTTTTGTCTGTAGGTTTTATGAATATTGATTTAAGATTAGGATTTTAAGATATTTATTAAAGTCAGTATTGGATGAGTGTATCTTTTTCTAAAATTCTTCCGGAACTGAAACAAAGAATAAACTAAAAGATTCTGAAAATTTAATGGGGTCATATATCATTGAGTTGTTAGAAGATAAGCAGGAAGGATATGATTTACTAATGTTTACTCGATGTTACTAATAATTACTCGATGTTTAAAAGATTCCATTAGAAAATATATTATCATTAGAAAATATGTTATCAATTCGCCATTTGCGAAGACCTACCACCGTTTTTTTTACTATCTAATATCTTTCAAAATATCCTTATCAATGTTTTAAAGTATTGTTTACAGGAAGTAACTTCTTTTACCTACTCCAGGTCAGGTTCAGGATCATCACAACCAACCGGCCATTGATATCATGTGACCTAGTATTACCTGCCTACTGCCTTGTAGGATTTTTCTTATTTAGACAAAGAGTAATAATAAACTTTAAGATCCCCTGCTTTAGGGCTCTTAGTTTAGTAAAGGCTAGAGATGGTGTTTTGATAAAAATATTCAACTAGAGCAAATGTTAACTGCAGCTAGCTAATATCAGGTAGAAGGCCTCCAAGGCAAAAATTTTAGGGTTAAATAAAATAATTCTGTTGAACAGCCTTGAATCCCTTCTATTGAAGGGGATTTTAAATTGTTAAATAAATATTATATATATATATATATATATATATATATATATATATATATATATATATATATATATATATATATATATATATATATATATATATATATTTCTTTTATCTTTTAATAAGGGTACAACTTGTAATAACAAACAAATCTTTTCACTCTGTCAGCATAGAAACTGACCTTGATCAATTTAAATTATGACCTTATCTATTGTAACATGATCTTGAAAGTTAAAAATTATGGTGAAGGAGCCTGAGCAATCTAATGTATTCATAGTGTACTTTGAATACATTATAAAAAGTCTAATTGCAATTGTTTCTGAACTGTTTTACAGCAGTTAATGAATAGTTAATTCTGTCTAAAAAAATCCAAAATATTGCAATTAAATGATTATTGATTTTAAAATTTTTATAAAATGTTTTATAAATTATAAAAAAGTTACATATACAGATAAAAATTTTTTTGATGAAAAGTAGAAACCTTTTAAACAACTGCCTATTTCTTTCCATGCTAAACAAAAACCTTCAAAAATAATTTAAAAAACATTTTAAATAAAAGTTAGTTAAAATATTTTGAATAAAAATTAACTTAAAAAAAACACATTTCAAATAAAAATATTCTTAAAAAAAAGAAAATAAAAAAAATAAAAATAATAAAAAAAAAAGAACTTAAAAAAAATTTAAATAAAAATATTTTAAAATGAGACTAGTTAAAACATAAATTTGAAAAAGCAAAAAAAAAAAAAAAAGTAAAAAAAAAAACTACACCTGTTAAAATATTTACCTAAGAGTGCGAAATGCATTTTTCTAGAAAAAATTTTTCATCAAATTAATATTACAAAAACTTATTACAAAGAAATAATACTTCAGATACAATAAAAAAGATACCTGCAATTGTTCATTGCTAAATGACCCACGACCACTTAAAAATGATTTATCAAAAGAATTTATTGAACAATATTCGCTTGAGACATATTTAGGTTCTTGAGAGATTGTAACACTTTTTTTTTCACCATTTTGTTCTAAAAAGTTTGTAGAAACACTATTTTCACAGGAGGCACCACTACGCTCTAGAAAGTTTGTGGAACTATTATTTTCACAAGAAATTTCATTGTGTCGATGCGAGTTTGTGACATCATTAAGGATAGAGAATATCAACATCATAATAATATATATTCCATTTGTCTAAATAAAAATAAAATAAAAAAACTGCAAATTTATTCTTGAAAAATCAAGCATTGAGGTTGATTTTAACACCAGTTTGGGCGCTCAAAATTGATCCCAAACTCCTTAATTAATAAACATACTTAATTATGGATATAATTTTACCATAAGTACTTTGCATTACAAAAAGTAAAGGAAATTATATAAAATAAAGGATTAAAGAGTATATAACATACTCCCTTAAAAAATAGATCCTTAGAACTATTCATGTACTGCTTTACCAGTACCAATTTCAGTGGATGTATGAGGAACTTTATTTTTAAAACATTGTGTCCCCCAATTTTTTTTACGTAACATGTGATAACTAAAAATCTTGACAAAGTTTGTGTAAATATAAAAATACAAAGGAAAAATTTTATATAATTGCAATCACTTCTATTTTATTGCAAATTTAATTCTTTAGATGTATTATTAAAAAATAATCTATTTAGGAATAATTAAAAATGAAAAAAAAGCTTATAACGAAGACTCCCTTAGAAAACAAGTGTACGCATTTTTGGATTTGCATCCGGATGACAACAAAAACTTTATTGTAAATTTTCGAATGGAGAACATACCAAAATCTACTATTTATAATATACTTAAAAGAAAGGGGAACAATATAGGACCAGAAAGAAAAGTCGGAAGTGATCGCAAAGCCATAAAGATGCCTGAAAAAGAGATAAAGCGCCTTAAAAAATCGATTGATTAAAAGAATGGTATTTCACAGCCTGGTCTTGCAAAATGATTTCATGTATCACAACCGTACATATGCAAAATTATTCACCAAAAAACTAGCATTTGTTATCGTAAAAAAAACTAAAACACCAAAAAGAACACTGGCTCAAAAAGCAGCTGTTCATATAAAGTGCCGCAGGTTGGTTTTGATTTTTCGGAAAAAAATTGTTATTATTGGCGATGAACCTTTTTTTTATTTGAGGAACACTAATATTTCTGGAAATGCTGGATTTTACTCTTCTGACATAAATGCAGCATCAAATGATGTAAGGTTAAAAAGAAAAGACAAATTTGAGCCAAAATTACTTGTTTGGATTGCATTCTCTACAAAAGGAATCTCTCAGCAGTACATTTCTTCGTCAGGCCAAGCAGTCAATGAAGATGTGTATACTTCAAAATATCTTGTTAGATAGGAGAAATTCATTGAAAAACATAAAAATGACAATATTGTTTTTTGGCCTGATCTAGCTTTGCTGCATCATTCACATAAAGTACAAAAAGAGCATAATCCTGCTAATGTGCCAGAATTACGTCCAATTGAAGATTTTTGGTCTGAACATAAGAGATTAATGTACAACAAAAACTGGCAAGCTGAAAATCTCAGCAAATTTAAAAAGCAGATAGTTTTCATTAATCGACATGTATATTGGCTTGCCAATGTACACGTTGATTGTTTTAATTGAAAAGCAAGCCAATGTACAGCAAGCCAATGTACAAGAACGTGAACATTGGCTTGATGCCGCCACATTAACTAGAGTAGACACTGTTAGTCGTCATAGCATGAATAACTAATAATTCTATTTATTCTGTTTCTGCACTAAAACAAAACAGTTTAAGCAAAAAAGGCAACTGGTGTCTTTGGAACTGGTGTCTTTTAACGGTTTTTTTTACTAAAAAAGCAATAACAAAAAAAAATTTCATTATCTAATGTTTTTTTGTATTGTAAAATAATACTTAAGAACATTGTTAAAAATTGTTATATCTTTTGATAGATTTTACACTTTTTAAAAACAAACAAACTACAAATTTTTTTTTGATAAAAAGAGTTTTATTGTTTGTTTAGAAAAAAGGATTTTAAGAAGTGTATATAGTTTTAGATAAGCTCAAGTTTTTTATCTTTTAGGTTTAAGGTTTATTTAATTACTTAATTAATTTTTATTTTCAATTTATACCTATTATGACTTTAATAATAACAAATAATGCTCTTCTAGTTTAATTTACTCATTTTCACAAAAACCTGGAAAATTAAAACAAAAGCAAAATTAGAAAAGTTTTCTTATATTACACATGACCTTGCATAAAATGTTATATTAGAGGATTTAATGCGCTGTCATCAGTTTTGTTTTGCAAGGGTTCAAATCCGCAAAATATTTTCAACTTTTCAATCTGACTGTATATATTTATCGCAAAAAAATAAATATAGCAAATGGACTTTTCTAGTTGTTAGGGTAGAGCGGGGTATATCGGGACAGTCAGGCATAACAGGACAATTATGCCTGAAGCCTTATATCTCAGCGTGTTTTCTTAAGCGATAAAACAACAAAAGATTTATCTTAAACTATTGTGAATTTGCTTTATTTATAAAAAGTTTATATTTTTCAGACAGAATTTCTTTTCCTATTTTAGAATCTAGTTTTAAAAAAATATTTTAAACTGAACTTTTAGAATAGTGTTAATTTCATTAAAATGACTTTTGTGGGGCACATTAGGACAACAAGTTATTTATATAATTGAATACATTACTACCATTTTGTGATGCTATTTACAGTTTGATGATTTTATTTTTAATCTAAAATATTATTTTTTCTTATTTAGAAAAGCAATTTTAGTAATAAATTCAAAAAAATTCTTATTTTTATAAACTTAACTTCGATTATTAATAGTATTTAATGTAAACAAAGAAGGAAAGCAATGATATAAGAATGGTAAGAAATGATATAAGAAAGATCAATTATTTAAAATGGGATGAAATACAGTTTTAGCTGTGAGTAAAAAGAAACTTAGAACTAGAAAAGCTGCTGATACATATGGCATATTCAAGTTTGCTCTACATTTGCATATTGCTAATAAGCTAGCCCATCAAAAAAGTTGCCAAATAATTTCAGGATATTTTCTGTGTGATTAATGTGATCCATAAAATGTTTAATTTCAAATTTAGTAGTAGTTACCAATTTAATATTATATAGATTAGAATAAAGCAGAGGTATTTTATAATAAAACACAAAATTTTTTTTAATTTTAGCTGTTACTTCTTTTTTGTGGTGTATGGATGTAAGGGCATGTAGTTTCTATGGGTATGTTACTTTTTTAAGAGTTTAATGTTTGAACATATTTAGACGATAAATAGCCTTCATTTTTCATCACTTTTAAAGCTCTACAATTGATGAATATCTGCTGCTTTTTAACTGTCCCATTTTGCTCCACCCACTTGCAAAATGCAAAAGTTTTGCTAGTCTAGTAGCAGGGCTGTCTTTTTTCTTTATTAAGTTTCAGACCATAATTATTATTTAGACCATCCACAGTTTATTAGAACTAAATACCTTGCGAATATTGATAACATATGTATCTCTATCATGACATATGCACAACAAATTTCTCCTGGTGTTTAGAAGATTTTAGAAATTTTAAGCTTTTTAAAAAACTCTCTTCTTTTCATTTGTTATAGTATATAATATTTTTATATATTTTTGTATTTAATATCTGTAGAACTTCAAAAATGCTTTACTTGGTATTTTAAAAAATTGAAAAAGATTTAAAAAAAAAAGGTGGGATTGGTTGGATTTGAACCATGGCAATGCACTTCAGTAAAAAGGTGACCTAGCAACTTCCACTTTATAGGCATATCTATAAAACTTCAAAAGTGTTTCGTTTTGTATTTAAAAAAATTAATAAGTTCAGCATTAATGTAAACAAATGCTTTAATGTAAACAGATGCATTAAGGTAAACAGATGCATTCATGTAAACAGATGCATTAAATTTTTGTATTTTTTTAATTTAGTATTTAATGGTTTTAGATTGTGTGAAAAAAACTTCAAAAGTAAATTTAACAACATCAGATTTATACAGAGCATCAAAAATCCATTTTCCACTAAGTAAAAACACTTTTTATCACATAAAATACATGAGCATCTGTATCACCTGCATAACCAACAAAAATTTTAATTGACATTTTGGAACATTACACAATATTACACAGTATTAAAACAAAGTTACTTGAACAATTTTAATGGTTTTTAAAACTGCATAAAAGTTATTTTGCAAAAAAATTGTTGGATTTAAAAATTGAGTTTTTAAATAAATTTTATTTTTAATTTTGATTTGTAACCAAACCTGAACAACACATCTTGCATTGGTATCATTTAACACAAGCTCAGTTAAAGCAGCACATACAGCTAAAAAATAAAAAAAGTATAGAAGTAATCATATATATATATATATATATATATATATATATATATATATATATATATATATATATATATATATATATATATAAATATATATATATATATATATATTTATATATGCATATATATACAGGGCTTGTGATGAAGAAAATCACAAAGCGTGTTATATCACGCTCGTAAGATTATGTGCAATTATGCGGGTCAGGGCTGCAAGAGCAATCTTGAAATTTGAAAATTGCGGAAGACAGTGTTTATAAAAAGCTTTCTATTTGTTATACGACTTTCATTTGTAAATGTTTGAAGT